>NC_046664.1:62757817-62781735 GCF_010883055.1 Belonocnema kinseyi
ATTATATTAATTTATAAACAATAAAAAATTCTAATTTAATATTGGGTTTTCAATTACTTTTGACCAGCCCTAATGCTCATAGATGCACAAGTATAGATTGTGTGGCCCACTTTTAAAAATCAGTTTTTCTCTTTCAAAAATTAAACGCAAATTCAAGAAAAAAGGGAAAAAATTCTGAAATATAGAGAAAATAGGAGATCTCTAAGAAAATAGGGGACTGTAATCCCTAAAATTTCAATTTTACTGCGTTATATAACGTATGGATTAGCAATCCATGCAAACTTCTGTTTTTATTATACGAAAAGTGACTAATCTGCAATTCCAGGCTCAGAAGAGGTAAGTAAAAAGACTCATTTTTAATTTATTATACATATATTTTTCGTGTTTTACTCGAATCACTTCATCTTCTCCATTTTCTTACTAAATTAGCAGAAAAAATGCATGTGACGAGCATTTTTTCTGTACATTTTAATGCAAAGTACCCAATTTTTATCAACATTTTTTTCCTAAAGGGCAACATTATTAAGTTATACAGTAAGTTCGTGATTTTTAAGAGTATGTACATTAAAAAGAAACCTGCCCAAATGTCAGCCGAAAAGTTATACTGTATTTCTTGAATCACATAATTTAATCGCCTCGATATTATAATATTTATTTAATTAAATTTAATAAACCAGGAACCTGATCGAAACTATGAAGAACTTGTTTAGAACAGCAATATAGTGTAGTTCGGGCCCCTATTTAAAACACTACCACTTGCAGTCAATGCGCAATGAGTTTATTTTTAAATAATGATCGGAGTGTCTTCCAATTCTTCGTCGGTTGGAAGGGAAAAGTTCGCAGGGTCGAAATAGTCTTTGTCGATTGGAGGAAGACCAAGTTCTTCTCTGCGTCGAAGTTCAAGGTAAGCTTCCCGTTGTGCCCAATCTTGCATTCTCGTGTTTGGTAAATACATCATGTAATAAAAACCGAAAACTATACAGAGCGTAACGGATACAAACATAGATTCATGTATGTAATGACGATCAATTTTCTTGTCGGTCTTATCATATCCCCAGCTCACCCAATTCTTTTTACTTGGTGGGGGTCCATGGGATTGGCAGTCTGTTAGTTCGGTGATATTTTTTTTCGACGACGTACTAATAGTCCGACAGAGACTCTGATTCTTTGATATCAAGCTAAGGCCTCTGTTTAAGCCTTGCAGAGTGCGAAGACGAACCAACCCGGCCATTGTCAAAGCTGCCCTACAATTTAAAAGGGGAATTATAATTATTAGAAAATAAAGAGGACTTATGGTTTTCGTTCTACTGTTCCAACTAGAATAATAACTGGTCTATATTTTGGCATTCTGGGGGCTTTAATTTTGCGATTTTGCCACAAAATTGCAAGCTGAAACAATGTCGATCAAATAATAATATAGTGATTGCCGTAAGTGCTTTCCTTTTTTTATGAATAGAATATTTCAAAAATTAGGGTTACTACAAAATCCTAATTTCGAAATTCTCTGACTTTTCACTGAACAATTTTACATTTTCCTTGACCCTTATATATTTTTCTCATAGGTAAGGAAGTTTAAGTTAAACGAATTAATTTGCAACTAAAATGAACAATCTTCAACCAAAGAAATTAATTTTTAACCAAATAGTTGGATTTTTTTGATCAAAAATATGAATTTTCAATGGAGAATATTAATTTTCGATAAAAAAGGGTCGAATTAAAAAAAATACATACGTTTTTAACTAAAAACGATAAGTTTTCAATCAGAAATGGAATTTTCAAATTTCAAAGAAAAATCAATAGTATGTTAGATTTTTTTCTTTCTCGTCGGAAAAATCTTTCTTTGTTAAAAATTCAACTATCCTGTTGAAAAGTTTTTTAGCGCATTCCACTGTTTTTAATTTAAAATTAAAATCCTCTTTCTTTGTAGTATCCTCTATTTGATTTCTCGTTTAGAATTAGTCTTTTTTTTATAGAAAATTCAAATACTTGATTGAAAGATGAATTAAATTCTTCAATATTAATTTTTTATTTGAAGGTTCTTCATTTTAGTTGAAAATTCTTCTCTTTAATTAAATAAGCGATTATTTTATTTTGACTAAAAGATGAATTAAATTCTTCAATTTTTTTTTCTTTTTAGTTGAAGATTCTTCATTTTTGTTGAAAATGCGTCTCTGATTTAAAATCATGTATTTATTTTGGAAATTCGTCATTATGGATAATAAATCTGTTTACAATTAAATATGAATTTGAATTTTCTATAAAAAAAGACTAATTCTAAACGAGAAATAAAATAGAGGATACTACAAAGAAAGAGGATTTTAATTTTAAATTAAAAACAGTGGAATGCGCTAAAAAAACTTTTCAACAGGATAGTTGAATTTTCAACTAAAATGAAGATTCTTAAAAAAAAGTAATAGATGACATTTTAGCGAAAAAGGACTTTAATTAAAAATAGAAAACAGTTAAATGAATAAAAAAAATTCTGCAAGAGATTAAAATTTTCAACCAGGAAAGATTTTTCAATCAAGAAAGAAAAATATGCAACCAAACTGTTGAGTTTTTTAGACAGGACGAATTTTCTAACCAGTTGACTTCTTAACCAAAAATGTCATTTTTCGAGCAAAACGTTCATTCTAAACACAAAAAGACGAATTTTCAAAAAAAAAATATTACTTTTTAATCCAATACATTTATTTTTAATAACATGGTTGAATTTTCAAACAAAAAATATAAATTTTCAACAAAAAAATTCATTTTAAACTTAGTAGTCCAACAAAACATTTGAATTCTTACCTCAAAAGAATGACTTTTTAAAAAATAGTTCAATTAAATTCATTACACTAGTGCGTGTCACGTTTTGTACCAGGCTCGGGGTGAGAACGAACAAAAGCACTCCTTTTTTATTTGTATTTTTTATTCGTTATTAAGTGTTTTACCACATTTATTTCTTTACGAAATTTAAACATGAAGGTTTAAAATATTTTAAAAACAATTTCCATCTTAGTATTTCACAATAGATGGCGAACATTTTTAATAAAAAAATAACTTCCCCATTCCACCCCGATCTTCCATAATTTTCTAGATAATTAAATTAAATTCAAATTCAGTTTATTGAAAATTCCCTCACTCTGTTAGGTTTTCCTTGACAATTCCCTCACCAGTTTTAAATTGGCCGTGGCTACGTATGCCGAAATTTCGGCACGAACAGCAGAAGTTTTTCTGTACGATTAGCGGGGTCTGGAAAAGATACTATTTGTATTTGAACCGAAATTTCAGTACAAATACACGGATTTTTTCGGTACACAAACACTGCCCTTTAAAATTCCTGACTTTCCCAGAATTCCCAGACCAGTAGAAGCCCTACAATTATTTTCAAGGCCTCAATAAAAAACCTAGGGTTTTAACATAAGTTTAGCACAAAATTGACAATAAGGAAAGAGTTAGAAAGTTATGAAATCGTTTTTACAGACATAACCCCAAAATAAGAAATTATCATTAACCTTTTAACACCAACGTGAGCACACTAGCAGAAGAAAATACTTGACTGCAATCTTAATACTGGAAAAATACACATGTTTGTTAATACAGTTAATAAAAATATAACTTTATTCTATAGTTTAAAAAATTGATTTTTACCAGATTGCAAATGACCGTCAGCCATAAAAGGCCTGTGAATATTTAGCTATGATGATGGGCAAACGTATGAATCTTTATACTCTCGCGAAACTAGCGCCCGTTTTGGGTAAAAGTAAAACGAAAAATATTATTATTTTGCTTATAAAATATACTTTAATTTGTAAATATTAACCCAAAAGAAATTTAATAATACGCCAACAATGTTTCTAAAAGATTCAAGAAACATTTAAAAATTTGAAATTCAATTCCTGGTAGGGATGTGAGTCAATGAAACGTTTTATTATAATTTCAGAAACGTTCGAAAGTAATTTAAAAAACGTTTTAATTTTTTATATTTCAAGTGAAAATATTAAATTTTCTACAAAATAGTTTAATTTTGAATAAAATAGTTATATTTTCAGCCGATGAGATGAATTTTCAACTAATTAATAAATTAGTTATGTAGTTACATTTTCAACCAAGAAAGATAAATTCAACGATAAATGTAATATTTGATATTTAAAGATAATTTTTTTCTTTATTTTACGTTATAAACATTTAATTCAACTGAAAAAAACCAATTTTAAACAAAATAGTTAAATCCTCAATCAAAATAGATTAATTTCAAATCTTTAGATTGAAATGTCCGTTAAAATGTTTACCAAATTCAAGCAATGATTGAATTTTAGCTATGAATCACTTATTTTCACTTATACATAAGTAATTTTGGCTGATTCATCACTAAAAAATAGCTAATTCATAACTAGAATTCACTAGACAATAATTCATATTAGCAATAAATTTCACTGATTCAAATTTATGAATAACCTATAATTGAATTTTCCACCGTGAACAAATATAATAGATATCGTATTGTTGTATTTTGAATATCAAACAAGTTTTTTCATATACATAAGGTAAATTTTTGGTTTGAAATCTCTAAACTACTAAAGAAAACCACTTCTAAGTACCCGATTTAGCTTTAGCAAATCAACAACATTCGGGATAATCCAATCATAAACAGACAGGGCTGTTGAATCCTCGTGATTCGCGTATATTATATTATTATTAGCTTATTTATATTTGTGTTATTAGCTTAGAAAGCTGGAAATTTTTCTGAGAAAATAAAAGTAATTTTCCAATGCGTATTTTTTTATTCAGGACTGCACACTGTAAACCTGGAGGTTTTAAATCTGAAAACTTTTTAAATCCGAATTAATTAGGTATTTAAGGTTTGGTGCGAGAAATCCAAGATGTCTGCACGCTGGGGTTCACGAAACATAGATTTTGAATTAACCTTGAAATGAACAATTTAGATAGATTTTGTTTCTAGTTGCCTTGTTGGTTATTGACAAATCTGAGTGGTCGAGAACCTTGATACGAACTCTGTATGAAATATTAATTCAAATTATTAATTCAAAATTCAGGGAAAATTTAAGTTTCCCAGGTAGGACACAATATTCGGGGAAGATTTCCTGAAACTATGATAATGCAAGGGTCGCTTGTTAGGGAATATATTGCACGGTTATGTTCAGGACAGTCTGGAACGTCTGGAAGATGCGTATTTTTAATCCGGTGTACAGTACATAGTCTTCTATGGCAACTGCTGCTCTGCAGTAACTTTTTTGCCCGACATTTTAAAAATTTTCTTTAATTTAATTTTGTTGTGCATATGGAGAATAAACATGTTACGTATGTTTCGAAGTAATACAGGAGTACCAAAAAAATATCGTAAAAGCGGTAATGGTCTTGGTTGAACGCATCTTGCCTTGCCTGGGTACAGAGGGGAAAACCTTATTTTTTAATAACTCAGAACATTTTTTATTTTCAAGAGCTATTTAATTCAATTATAAAATCGATATTTTTTGGTTTGTAACGATTTTATGATTTAATTGAATAGATTTAAAAAAATAAAGAAGACTATCAAAATATATTTATGGAGACATATTTTCACCCCAAGTTATATAAAAATACAGTTTATTCTGTTTATTTCCTATATGCTTTTGGTATTATTCCTTGACACTCGACGTGCGGCCATATTTCCAGTTGATGTCACTGAATCAAATAATTAATACAAAACTCGATATTTATGTATTTTTATAAATTTATAGCAATATTTATATTAACTTATATTATTGTTAAAGTTATCATTGATATATTAATATAAGAGAACATACAATTAATTTTTTTAATTCAGTACTTAATACCATTATTTAAATATTAAAAATTTTCCCGCTTTAATATTTGACATGTTTGAAACTTTCTCAGAGTTTCATCAGAGTTTCATGAAACTCTATCTTAAGTTCTCGAGAATTTTCTCTACACGTGTGTATTTCTGGGATATAAGAATGGCGGAGTTTACTTTAATTTTGCGTGTCCATTTCACGTGAACTGTATGTTTCTTGCTGAAATCTGCTGGACTCACAGAGTGTCTTTTGAATCTAGGATATAGCAATTTTATACCGAAAATCGGCACATTACTTTTTAAAATAGTTCTTGAAGCAGAAAGCAAAAAATGGCGTTAGCATCGATCTGTAGACTCAGCACGACCAGTTCGACCTTCAGCCATTTAAATCATTTGGGAGCCACCACCCGGCAGAGATCTTTCGCAGCTCTAGTAAAGAGTTTAGCAACAGTAGCTAAAGAAATGAGTCTACCACGTGTTTTTTTCGACATGACCGCGGACGGCAAACCCGTGGGTCGCATTGTAATGGAGGTAAAGTTTATTTATCAATAATTTCTTGCTTAATATTTAAAAAAAATTGAGACCGTAGTTGAAATTTTCTTACGGCCCGGATCTATTGGCCTGGTCGCTGATTAGCCATCTTGAGTCTTATGGGCAGATGGAATTATTATATCGGATTTTCGGATAATTCAATAATCGAATAAAAATGAATGGGAGTGCTGTGTTTTGTTTTGAAATTTGCAATTTCGATGTTCGACATTGTCACATTGTGGGGATCTATTCTCCACGTTGCTGTGATCTAGAAATTTTCCATTCACGGACACGTGGTAAATTGTGAGGAAGTCACCAACACTTTCATACGTCATTACCACTATCAAATAAAAAATTGTGGTTACATACACTCGCCACGTAACAATGATATCATCTCGTTATTGAAACACCTGCTCGTGACCTTTAAAAGGAATTAATCTATTCCAGAATCACTATTAGTTATAAGGATCATTAATTGGAATTTGTGTCTTTTCTGTTTTTTAAATATCAAAAATTTGGGTGACTAGACGTTCTGATTTTTTATTCGTTGTCCTAACTTTCTGATTTTTTGTACTGCGTTCTGATCTTTTATACCTGAAAACAAAAATTCAGTCCAATTTCAGAAACTAAACTTGCATAGAATTTTAATAATATTTAAAAATAATGTTAAACATTGGATTACCTGAAAAATGTGTAGTTCCGAAAAGTGTTTAAACTAATTAACATATTGTACAAATTGATCTCGAAAAAGTTATTTTGTATAATTTATAAACTTGAGGATTTAGCAAATTTATTATGTTGTCAAAAATTCAAGAATTTTGTTAAAAACAAATAAGTCAATTTTGTTGGTTTTAAAATTCAACTATTTCTTCGAATATAATCTTTTTTGTTGAAAATTCATATTTTCGATTTAAAAATTCAACTTCTTTGTGGGAAACTTGTCTTTTTGGTATGAAAAATCCACATTTTAGCTAAAAATGCAACTGCTTGGTTGAAAACTTACCTTTTTTTATCAAGAGTTTTCAACAAACTTGTTGAAACTTCGTCTTAATTTAATTCAGCTGTTTATGGTTTAAAATTGAATTATTTTTGGTTGAAATATCAACTGATATATTTTTCTTTGAAAATGTTATCTTTTTTAGTTGAAAATTCATGTATTTCGTTGAAAATCGATTTCTCTAGTTAAAAATTTAACTATTTTGTTAAAAGTTCATTGTTTTTTGTTTAAAAAGACCTGTCTGACTATTATTGTGATTTAATATACTATAAAAATATATATTCTTTTTATTTGAAGTCGTTTCAATTTAATAATTGCTTAATTGTTATCCATCCAGAAAAAATCAGCACTTCCACTTAAAAATTAAAAAACTAATTTATTGCTTGTTTTGAATGAACCTTTAAATAGTGCGAAACACTAAAAAAAATTATTTTTTTTTAAACTAAAACATTTCAAATTTAATGGGTTAAAAGTCTAATATTTTAGACTAAAACAATATTTGAATTGGGTATTGAAATTGAATAAAAGCAAAAGTGTTTGATTATGAATCTATCATTTTGAAATTATTTGAAAATTAAAAACAGTTAATTTAAACGTTAAGATCTGTAAGTTGCTTAATTTTGAACAGATTGAGAATCCTCTTGAAAAATTAATTATTGTTCAATTTTTAACACTCGAACTATAATTTAGTTTTAAAAATCACCAAATCATTTTTAATAAGTAAAATAAAAGTCACTATAGTTACACGTTTTAAACTGAATGATTTTGTAATCGTTAAATTTAAAAATTGAACTTCATATTTAAAAAGTCAAAATCGAACTTATTTTAAATTACACAATATCATGTGACATAAAATTTGTCATATTCCAAGCTATTGGACAGATTTTTCTTGTAAATGTTGGTGGAATTTCCGGTAAAAAACTAAATTCAGTGTCATTTTCTAGTTTCCCGGTCCAGTGGCTACCATGCATTAGTAATATATATTGTAATTTTAAAGTCGTAATGCACGAAAAAATTTATGGAAGTTTACCAAGATGTGGGGAAAAAATACTGAAATAGGATCGGCAGCATTGGTATTGTTAATTTTATCAGTTCGTATGACAAAAATGCAAAAAAGTCAACAATTTTTTACAAAAAAATGACGAGGAAAATAGTTTTAACTACTTATTTTTCTAAATAAATAATTTGAAAAAATTTGATAAAATAATTTGATAATAAAAACCACCAAGGGCGTAAATCAATAAGTTTGTTTTGCCAGCTTTAAAACTTCTTCCCGGAAAGTCTACACGCTCAAAGTGTTGAGTATTGATTAGTGATTATCTAAGAAAGTGTATGGGCTTTCTGGAGTTATTTTGGGTTTATATTTTATGGAATAATATTAAACTGCAAGCTACTTCAGTGGGAGGAAAGAAAAGCAGTTTATAAATTTTATTAAAAAATAGTAGTAATTTCCTAATTCTCAATTTTCATCAAGAAATTACTGATAATTTTTAATTCAATTAGTTTGGTAGAATAAAAAAATAAGTGTTGTTTAATTTTATGTTAAGTTTTTTAGCAGAATCTTCTGTAACTGAAAAGTATAGGTGAATTATATTAATTAATTATATAATATAAAGATGAGTATAATTATATTAAGTGTAAAAAAAACTTCTTATCATTTTTATATATCTTAACAATTTCACTGAATTCTCAGTACTGTAAAACTACTTTAATGCCTTCTTTCCGGTCAAGTAAACGCATTAATTTAAAACATATTCCGGGTGCGTATAAAATAACAGGAACGAGGCAGTTAAATGGTTTTCCTTGCAGTAGAGAGTGTTCTTAGATCGCAAAAGTTTTTGTTGAAAAATTCCAAAACTTAAAAATATTTTGTCATTACATATATTTTTTACCGTTAAAGCAACAAATATGGCGATTAGTTATTTTGATTGTTATATTTAACCAAAATAATGGAGAATTTCTGAATAAAAACTAAGAAGTTAGAACAAAAAAAGTTAGCATTTTAATTGTATAGCACCCATTAGTGTTGAAACAAAATTATTTTCATTTTTTATTTTATTCTAAAAATTTTGTTTTGTTTCAATCCTATTTGTTACGATTGAAAAAAAATTTACTCGTCTTTTCTAAAAATGATAAATAAAGAATTTGTAAATCTTTTTTGGGTGAACAAGTTTTTTCAATTTTTTTCGGGCCTTGCGTAATTTTTCAACAACAAAATTTGTATTTCAAATGCTATTTTTTTACAATTAAAACATAAACTACGCATCCCATAAAAATATTCATGACAAATTTTTAGCTCTTTTTTACAAGAGCAACTTTTATCCATGATTTTTTTCATATCCTGTGTCGTTTGTCGAAAAATTTAATTTTTTAATATTTTTAATGCTGTTTTGTACGATTAAAAGAAAAACTATGCTTCCTATCAAAAAGTAAATCTTTTCCAAATGCACAATTTTGTTTACTCGTCATTTTCCGTATTTTGCATGATTTGATCGGAAAATGGAATTTTTGATTTTCCATTCTTTTTTATGCTGTCAATATTTGAATTTTTGATTTTTGAAGAAAATTCAAAAAGTTGTTATGACAATATAGTAGTGCATTCTAAAATCAACATTTTTCTTCTCTTGGTGGATTTTCGTATGGTGCGTTATTTGACTTAAAATGTTAATTTTTGTTTATTTTTTGGAATTTTGCAAATGCTATTGGGAATGGTGGTCTACCATTTCGCCACCTGGTGCCCAAAACTGGAACTAGAAAGAGTGGGTACAATTTTATAGTTGTACATTCATTTTTGCATAAAAGTGTTTTTACGATAGTTTTGTGAAGTATAAAACAATGATTGAATACTAAAAATAAATCTTCATAAAAAGCAAATAGTTTTAGATAGAATTTCCATATTATAAAGTAAAAAAACACATTTTTGTCAAATAGGTTTAAAAAAAATATTTCACTATTTTCATGATAAAGTTTATCCAGATTATGCGAAGAATACGAATAATAGACGATTTAGGGTGGCCGTTTTAATCCAAGAAAAAATTCCCGGTCATTTTCCGATTATCAACAATTTTTCATGGTCAATGAAATTTAAAAAATCGAACTCTAAACCTAACAATTTTTAATTAAATGCAGTGAAACTGCAAAGTAAATTTGTTAACTTTTTTAAATTTTAGAGTTCAAAGATTCAGATCTAGTTCTCAATATATAATTCCACGTTATCATCCCCAATGCTTTAAAGTTTAAATTGAAGAATCAATAAATGAATTCCATTTTTTTTTTAAATTATATCATTTAAAGCAATTTTAAGCCAGCATCATTAAAAATGGAACGATTATATTTTTTATAAACGGAACACTTCTTAAATTAACAGTTAAATTATTTATATTTTAAATGGTCAATAAATCCTTAAAATGCTTCCAAATTTTATTTGAAAATCTTGAAACGTCTGCAAGTTGTTCACATTTTTTTTCAATTTCTTTTTAAATTCTGCTAAATTCAACAAATTTCCTTAAAATTTTCCACGTTGATTTTTGATAATTTTGTAAATCTTTCTAAATCCTTTTGAATAATCACTGAAAATTTTCTTTTCAAATTAAAAATCATTATTAATTTTCATAGGAAATGTTTTTCAATTTTCTGAAGTCATTCCAAATTCTTAAAAATCTTTTACATTTTTTCTTCTAAATCTGTCAAAATCTATATTCTGGCGGCACACTACAAACTTTGTTTGGATGATTTTAAATCATTTCAAATTTTAAATTGAATTTTAATTTTTTCAAAACTTCTAAATATTTCTTCAACTTCCTTGAATTTAAAAAAAACATAATATGTGTTCAATTGTTATTTATAAATCGAAGTTAAACAATTTTACTTACAAATTAAATTTTTTAAATAGAACAATTAAAATGTAACGTTCAAATTTTAGTTTTTATTATTTAACTATAAATACAGATTTTAAATGAACTGAAATAATATTTGAAATTTAATAAAAGCCTTTGTTTATGAATATATTATTTTGAAATTATTTTAAAATTGGAAATAGTTTATAAAGATTCAATCGGGCGTTTACATTTGTTTAACTAATAAGACTTTTCAATTGAAATAGTTTATATAATTTTATACGATAGGAACTGGAAATTCTAAAATTGCGAACTGATTTCGAATCGTCTTGCCAACTTAATTATTATTCACTTTTTAAATCTTTAAGAACAGTTTAGTTTTAACAATCATAACTAATTTATATTCACAGTTGATAAACTGAAAATGTATTTTTTAGAAAGGATGGAATTCACAGTTGGACAGATATTTCTGTAAAAAAATATGTTTATTCACCTTATAAGATGTAAATTCCATCTGCACCCCTTTGTTTTCGATAATGACTTACTTTTGGTATCCAACAAATACTTTAAACTCCACAACAAAAATCGTTAAAACACCTTTATCCAAAAATTAATGTACAGCTTTAAAGTCGTACCTATTCTTTCTAGTTCGGATTTTTGTCACCAGGTGGCACATCGCAGTTTAAACATTCCCAATAACTGTTAATTCTTTTCATAAAAAAAGTCATTAGGATAAATTGTTTGTCTTTTTGAATACTATGAGTAGTCGTACATAGAATTTTTGAATCTTGAAAAAAATTGGTCTAAAAAATTTTCAAAAATGTACCAATGGCCAATCCATTCTGGCAGTTCTTTCGAAAGTTATCGTGCTAACAAATTAAAAATATATAGACACACAAATACATTCGTAAAAAACCTGTTTTTCGGATCCAGGGGGTCTCAAAATGTGGACATTTCGAGGCGTCCTAAAGATAGGATGCCAACGCGCTCGATCGACTAGATGATACTTAACCAAAAATATAAACAATAAAAAGCTAACGAAGAAGTAAGCACTAGAAAGTTTTAGATCGCGGAATTGAGCAAGATGAAGCTAGAAGTTGGCCAAAACTAGAAGATGCTCGCTCGCTCCATCAAACCATTGAAGTGCTATCTCGGGCGAGCAAAGCATGAAGGTCCCACTTCTCGCTTATAAACTAAACGTGAGAAGTGGCAACCTTCATGCTTTGCTCGCCCGAGATAGAACTTTCATGATTTGATGAAGCGAGTGAGTACCTTTTAGTTTTGGTCAACTTCTAGCCTCATCTTGCTCAGTTACGCGAGCAACACTTTCTAGCGCTAACTTCTCGGTTAGTTTTTTATTGTTTTTATTTTTGGTTAAGTACCGTCAAGTCGTGTCGCGTGCGTTGGCACCCTACCGTTAGGACGCCTCGATTTGTCAAAAACTGGGGGGAGGGTTCCATTTTTACATACGTCTAATACCTTCTCTGATGAGAATGTAAAAAACTGATCCTTTGTTGTAGTTACGAAGTGATGTAACTCCTAAAACCGCAGAAAACTTCCGGGCTTTGTGTACGGGAGAACTGGGCTTTGGCTACAAAGGAAGTAGCTTTCACAGAGTCATTCCGAACTTCATGTGCCAGGGCGGAGACTTCACCAATCACAACGGCACCGGAGGAAAGTCTATTTATGGTAACAAATTTGAGGACGAGAACTTCGAATTGAAGCACACCGGACCTGGAGTCATGTCTATGGCCAATGCAGGACCAAACACAAATGGTAGTCAATTCTTTATCACGAGTGCGAAAACAAGTTGGCTTGATGGAAAACATGTCGTATTTGGCAAAGTAACCGAAGGCATGGATGTGGTTAGAAAGGTATTCATTTTTGTAATTCATTTTCGAAAATTAACTCTTAAAAATAGAATTTTTTTTATTTTGAATTTTAATGCATATCGTCCCCAAAATTTCCCACAAGACATAAAGTAATTTTTGTACATTTTATTCAGAATCGCCAATATTAGGTGAATCGAGTTAAAACTCAATATTGAGCCATTACATGCGAATAAAGAATTACGTTTTAAACATCATCCCCATAAGTCTGTTTGATAGATTCTAAAAAAAACATGAATGAAAAATTGGGTTTTGCGCGTTTTTGGCGCTAAGTATGATTTTTTTTTTCGTTTTTTGTTTTAATGCAAATTGTTTTGTGATACATGAAGTATTACTTCCGACTGGTAATTAAACGTTTATATAACTTGTTTAAACAATTTATTATTGTTTATACAACTTTTTTTCTTGGAATGGAGTTAGACAGTCGTTGTTTCCTCCTAATTTTTCAACTTTTCACTTAAAATGACACTAGAAAGTTACCGCTTTTTCTGAAAATTTCTACTTTACTTTTCAATCAGAGAGAGGCAATAATTAATTCAATTTAACAAACACCATTTTCTAAACAATTGATTATATATGTCAATATTATACTCTTTGAATAATCCTAGAAAGTTTTGGTTCTTCTGAAATATTTAATTTTTTGTCCACTTTTTACTTAGTGAGATAATAATTAATTCAAGTTAACAAAAATAATTGATTAAACCATTTATTATTGTTTATGATTATTTTCTCTGAGTGCAATCCTAAAAAGCTGTGGAATTTATCTAAAATGTTCAGATTTTCTTTGTCTTTTTAGTTAAGAACAAATAATAAATATTAATTTAAACAAAAAGGCTGCCCGTTACTACTAGAAGAAAAATTTACATTTAATATGGTCCATGTAGAAAATTTGAAAAATATTTCAAATATCTATTTTATTTCGGAAAAATATACCCACAAAAAGATAAAAATTGTTTAAAAAACGATTCTCCCAAATATGTATTTATTATTTGTTCATAACTAAAAAGCCAAAGCAAAGTTAAACGTTTCAGAAAAACAGTTACTTTCTAACAAATGTCTAAGATAAGATCGTTATAAATAATGGTGAATTGGAAAAAATCGCAACTATGTGGCATTTGTCGTTTTGACATGGGAGAATAGTTATAAACGATAATAATTTTTTTAAACCAATATTATTTTTAATTTCAAAATTTATTTTTGAAAACTGAAACAATTATAAATGTAAAGCGTTTGAAATTTAATTTTTTTTACAGAAAACGTTATAATTTGGTGAATTGTAAATATAAATTAATTAAACAATTTTAATTGACCTGTAATTCCAGTTAACAAAATTGAACACTAATTGATTTTATGAGACGCTTTTATTAAGTTTCAAATCCTTTTCAAATATTTTTACAGTTTCAAATATTCTATTGTTAGCCCATTTAATGCGATTTTTTTAAACTAAAAAAAGTACCATTTTTTAACATTTAACAATATTTATTCTTTAAAAATGAGCAATTATAAATCAAATATTCAAAATTAAACAAATTGAAACTGAATTGTTAACTTCTGTTTTAATCCTAATTTTAAGTTTTCAGTTAAAAAAATTAATGGTTCAATTTTTAATGTTTGAATTTAAAATTTTAGTTTGTATAAATTTGAACATTAAACAAATTTATCAATTCATTCTGTAATTCAGAGGATTAAAAATGATAGCGCGGATTTATATTTTTTAACCAAAAATCTTCAACCTGTTCAATTTAAATTTATAAATTTTTGCAGTTTTAACGGAATTTAATTTTAAAAAATGCAGTTGAAATCTCATTATAAAATATTATATTTTTAACCTATGCAATTTGAAATTGTTTAATAAAGAAAGCCTTAAATTGTTAAAATTTCAAAGATCTACATTCAAACTTTGAACACTACAATTTTAATTGTTTTATTTAAATATTTTTAAATTGTAAGTGAAATTCTATAAATTTGATGGATAAATAACAATGGTTAATTTAGAAAAAATTCCATCAGGTTGAGGAAATATTCAGAAGTTTTGAAAAAATCCAAAGTTTATTTGAAACTTGAAATGATTTCAAATTATTTATAACAAAGTGTAGAAGCTTTTTGGCAAATTACGAGAAAAAATGGTAGAAGGTTTTTATGAATTGTGAAACGTTTTATAAGAATACAAAATTTCGAAGATTCCTAGGAAAATTGAAAACGGTTTTTTTGTTTTGAAAAATTAATTTGAAGACTATATTTAAAAATATTTTCAATTTAAATCTTATGACTCAATAAATAATTTTAGTACTATGAAAAAGATTTCCAAAATGGTAATAAAAATCCGAAAGATTTTAAGGCAATGTTTTTGATTTTTCAGGATTACATTTTTTTAAATTTCAATCATTTAAACAAATATTTAAAAGTTTAGAAAAAATTTGAAGAGATATTTAAATATTTAGGCAAAATTAAGTATATTTTAAAACAAATTTTGATGTATGAATAACAATTGAACAATTAATGATTAGAAACTATTAAAAGTGAAACTAATATAACTTATAATTAAAAAAATGTCCAGTTTGAACAAAAAATGGTTCATTTTTTAATTTTTGTATGTTTCTAGCTTGAAAATGCTTAATATGATATAATGTTCAAAATTTACAAATTTATTAATTTATTCTTCAATGTAGAGTATTGAAAATGATAACGTCGATTTATATTTTGTGAACGGAATCTGAATCTTTGAACTGTAGGATTTATAAATGTTAAAAATTAAAAATTTTATAGTTTGTATTTAATTTAAAATTGTTCAATTGAAAAGTATTAACAGTTTTCACTTTATACGTGGAAATTATTGAGCGTTTGAATACAAAATGTTTAAACTTCAATATTAAAAGTTAAAAATTCAAGATTTCCACTGTGAGAGCGTTAATTTTCACTTCAGTTTTTATTACTTCAAATGAAAGAATTTTTAGCTGTCAAAGTTTTGAATTCTTAAGTTTCACTGACCGTGAAAAATGACTGGGAACCCGAGAAAAACCGGGAGACGACTTGGAATTTTTGTTTTTTATTTAAACGGCCGCCCTTTCTCTGTAACAGCTTTAAGAATTTACATTACCGATCTATTCTAAAATTCGAAAGAATTTAAGTTATTCTACCACCTAAATTTAACTTTCGAGTCTGAAAATAGATGACATTTCGGTAGAATGAATCGTTTTACTTTCTTTCTTGCAGTTGGAAGCCCTGGGATCGCAAAGTGGCAAGACATCAAAGAAGATCGTAGTACAAGACTGTGGCCAAGTCTCGTAGATCGATTAGTCGGCAATTACCTCAAAGATTGCATTTTTGTTGATCCATTGCCTGCATTCGCCATCCCTATTCAAACATCATACCCAAGTTAAATTTAATTTACTTGGTATTCATTCCTATCTTCCTTATACAGTGAACGAAAATGTCTTCTGCATCTTCCTATTAGTCTGAAAGTCTTCTAGTACTGACTGTACAAATTTAATTTATATCGATCGATGATTTTAAGCACTTCGCATAAGACAAAGTAGCGTTGAAGGTCGTGCATGAAAGAAGCTACGAAATTTGTCCCTTACGAGTGTGAAAACTCGATTTTTGCTGCTTTAGCAAAACGCACACTCAGCCATGCATTTTAAATGATTTAAGTAAACTTTACATTTAGTGTGAAACTATAGTCACGAAAGTCCTGTTGAACTTGAATACGCACCTCTAAGACATCAATGAGCAACGTTGGATGTTTTGCATCTGCTTCTAATTTTTTAAAGTATTATCGTACTTGATATCTGACGAAATATACCTTTGTCTTTTATGCCATAGATCTGATAGTTACACTCTTGAGAATACCGTTGCAGTGTAATAATTAATTTTTGCTTTGCACTTTTGTAGGTACTGACTTTGTAATTTTCTTCCTAGCATGCAAGGACGATATCGAAGAGTGTAGTTGTGACGATCGTATTAATTCCAATTTGTATGAAATAAAACTGTTTTCGAGCAAATTTATTATATTATTTTTCCATATTATTATCAGGCCTCCCCTGGCGGACCGAAGAAACCGAGTGGAGCTTCTATAAAGTACCCGTAAGACCCCATTGGGTCCTCATTCGGTTCATTTTAAAAAACCCCCAAAAAACAGCAAGATCAACTTTTAAACTGTTGAAATTCGGATTCTACGTTGAATTTTCTATCAGAAACCCACGGAGTAATCACAATACTTTTGTTTGCAGCGTTAAAAATGAAGAAATTTTATTAACTTTTGCTGAAGGTGACTTCAAGCGCTTCCATAATAGCTCTAGTAATATGTTGTGCGCGAAGTTTATAAATAAAATTCTCTCACTTGCATCGCAGCGATGTTGTCTGGGGTTTCCACTGCGTGGCGCTAGCATCCAGACAAAATTCTTAAAGTTACCGACGGAACGCTTATTAACTGCATGGACATAGGAAAAAAGGGACTAGGCATATCATTGCGGGGGTGATGCAATGCGGGGGGAGGTCCGCCACGTTTTGAAGTCCCGTGACAAACATGGCAACGCCCACATGTTTATATTTTCATGCACAGTTTTTCGGTAAAAATGCTCGTGCGCATAATCGAATGGCACATCATAATATGGCGGCTCTCCCCACTCATGGAATTCTCCCCCCTCCCGTGGATTCAACCCCGCTCGTCCAAGTGAGGATGGCATGTCTAGTCCCGTGTTTCTTATGTCCATGATTAACTGCTACTAAAGGAAGATGCACTTGAAGCCACCTTCGGCCCATTTAAATGACAGTTTTTTTCATTTTTTAAAGTTTTTAACGCTACAAGAAAAAGTATTGCAATTACTCTGTGAGTTTCTAATGAAAATTTTAACGTAGAATCCGAATTTCAACAATTTAAAAGTTGATTATGCTGTTTTTTTGAGTTTTTTAAAAAGGAACTGAATGAGGTCTTCACGGATACTTTGCAGAGGCTCCATTCGGTTCCTTCGGTCCGCCAGGGTCACAATCCCTTCCCTATGTCCTCTATGAGGTTGGCGACTTGACCGGGAATTTTATTATTCTGGAAATTACTGGGAATTTAATTTAAAAACCAGAGATTTAAGTTTAATGACAGTAAATTTCAAGTTTTCATTATTTAAATAATTTTCGTCAATTTAGAAAAGTGATTTTGACTTTATCTACAGTCATACGGAATCAGCCTCCTGTCACAGAGAGTTGAAAATGGCTTATGTGTTGCAAACGGCCATGCGGTGGCGCTAGTAGTAACTTTGTTCTAGTTGTTTTGACTGTCTTTTATCATGTAGAGCCGTTAAAAACTCTTCAAAATGTATCAAGAAAAATTTATTTATATAATTATTGTGAAAATGACACAGTGAATTTTTCTAATAGTGTTATTCTTTTTATCGCATCATTTCCATTAATGATCGCTCCGGTATGAAAATACCCGAAGAGCGCGAATAAAAGAGAGACATTTTAATAATTATAAAAGATCTGAGGAGAAATGGTTTGGGTTTTATTTTAAAAGAATAATTTTAAGTTTTAAAGATTTTAAAATGTGAGTTAAAAGAATATGGAAGACGTTCAGACTATTTTTAAAAAGGGTTTGAAAGATTTTAAAACAAATTTGTGCAATGTTGTCATTAAATAATTTTGGAAAAAAATTGAGTAAGTTTGAGAGATATTCAAAAGTTTGGAAACGATTCAAAAATAAATAAAACTTGTAAAGTTTTTCTAAATTTTGTAAAGTTTTACGAAAATGAAAGATATTGTTTTATATTCCTAGGAAAAATCAAAATAACTTTTTTTTTTCAAAAATTAATTTGAAGAAATTATTTAAGAAGATTTTAGAAAATTTCAAAAATGATCAAAGAAGAAGCTGACAGATTTTAGGGCAATTTTTAAAATCTTGCAGAATAAATAAAAAATGCAGAAAAAATTTAAATAATTTTTAGAAATTAGAAGGTCTGACAAAATTAAAAAAAAAGAAGAATTTTCCTTATATTCGTGTGGAAGTTTTGAATAATTTTTTTTATTAAGAGTGACATACAAATGTTAAAATATTTTAGCTTCGTTACAAAGTCTAATTGATTAAATAATATCACATTTAAGAGTTGGTTAATTTTTTTAATAGAAACAAATATTTAAGGATTTATCATATTCCTTGTTTTTCATATATAGACATAATAATTATATTTATTATAAAAAATTGCCGAACTATAAATTAAACAAATTATTTGATTCTCATAAATATTTCTATTTGTGTAATTTAAGTTAGACCAAATTTAAAATTTCCGAAAATAATTAATAAATTATTAATTAATGATTCATTAAATTGTTTGCCTTATTTATAATTCTATTAATTACTTATGAATTAATAATCAATTAGCTATGTTGCAAGATTCTAAATTTCGGGAAATAAACATTTGTTGGAACTCAATAATTTTATTATTCTTTATAATTTCTAAATATCCATGTAATTTTAAAAAATTTTGAATTATGTCAATTTTGCCGCCTGATCTACTACTTGACTCTACACTATGAAAAAATGAGTTCAAAGTATTTTTTCATATTTATTTTGTAATTTTTATGCAATTTCTCTCTGGTACTGCATGGTTTTGTAGAACAAAGTTACTACTAGCGCCGCCGAATGGCCGTTTTCAACTATCGTGACACATTTGTTGCATTGGGCAGTACAGTGGAAGCACCCCCCTGTAGGGAATTTAATAATAATTTTAATAATGATTCAAATCGTCACTACCAACTGTTAGGATGTAAACAGTTGACATTTGAACATAGTAAATAGCCCGTGGAGTGTGGTCCCCTCATGTGTTCTCACTATTGAGGGTGGACCTGCCCTAAATGTTCGCAGTACCGCGACTCGAGTGGAGTAACTTTGTACACTTTGTGTAATTCTGAAAGTTTAATTGGCTCTCGTCGCTTTGCGCACGGAGCTACAATTATCCCCAGGTGCGGTTTAATATACCAGGCCTGGGGTCTGCGGTAAGTATCTTACGGTCACTGACCGGTGTTCGCCATTTTTAAAGTCCGAGCCACGTGCTCGATCTTTCGCGTGGTGTTTGCTCCGTATTGTCCCTTTAACTGACATAACTTTTTTTAAACATTGCTGAGGCATGGCCTCCAGCAATGAGAGTCAGAGAGAAAAGGGAGGAGGGCCTGTAGAGTCAACAAATCCCCTATTCGAAAATCTTACCGAACATGTTAAAAAGGGCGCGAACTCTCTAATGTTTCTTAAGAACAAGGTTGAAAATGAATTTCACCCCGTAGAGTCTAAGAAACGTAAAAGACAGAAGCAGAAAAAGCAGCGAATCGGCAATAGCGACACAATCTCAAACGCAGATTCTGAGGAATCCGGAAATTCCATCGAGTCCGATAATCTAGCGGCTAATTTCTCATTCCCAGACCCGAACGACAACGTAGAATTTATGGATCTATCGAATGACAGGTCACAAACCGAAATCATCCCAGAGACGCAGATTTCTCTCCCTTACTCGGGGAAATCGTTAGTGGAACTAAGCTAGCCTGATCATCTCGGTTAGAGCAAGACGTCTGCCCAATCCGCGGATAATACCCTAAACCGCTCAAATCCACGCCCCTATCCCCATGCCCATCATGCTCGTTCTCTTCGCTATAGTGATTTCGAAAAGGGAGAATGTCTGCTTCAGAAACACTTTTTAGGCCTAATCGCAGCTAATCGTAGCAGCGGCTTTGGCAAATTGAGATTCATGGCAAAAACCCCACAAGCAGCAAATGTGCTCTTGGAAGAAATTCCCAAGAAAATAGAAGGGCTTATTACCCTTGTCACCTCTAGCTTTGTGACGTGCCAGGGTGTAATCCGTGGCGTATCACATGAAACGGAAACAGAAATAATTGAGAATCTTGAGGTGCTTGGCCTTTTGAGAGGCAAAACCAAGGTCATTGAAGCGCTTCGGCTTAACCGAAAAACCACAGATCCTACCACACAGGAAACTAAAATAACCCTTTCCAAATCATTTTAGATCACTTTCGAGTGCACGGCCCTCCCAGAAAGGACTTCAATTTACATGGCCTCCTTTCCGGTTAACCCCTACAACCCGGAACCTAAAATGTGCGTCAAATGTTTTAGATTTGGATAAATTAGCATCCACTGTCGATCTAGTGCGCGATGCAGGCGATGCGGATCCGCTGAGGTTCACACTAAAATTAGGCTATGTCCTAACACGAATGGTACCTCAAAATGCATGAACTGTGGTGGGGATCACTCACCATCTTACAAAAAATGCCCGGAATTTATATTTCAGAGAGAGTTACGAGTTTTTGCTACCAAGTACAAACTACCGTTTAAAGAAGCCAAGTCGATCTTCAGACTTGGTAAGGGAGCTGATGACGCTTCCTCAACCCCTGCACAAGCAAACCTTTCTCCAGCTTTTAGCTTCTAATTTTCCCAGAACTTAATGACGCCCTTACCCCCTCCTTTTCAGGGTATACCCTGCCCCCAACCCCTTCAACTCTCCCTGTCTTCTCTGATGAACTTGGTGGAACTTTTAGTCTCGGGTCACCTCAAAACAGAGAAAAGTCAAAATATTCTCAATAAAGTGTTGTACTGTGTGAACCTTCTTATTAAATCCTTACTCGCTATTGACGGCTCAGTTTAATAGGTTGAGAATTGCCCAATGGCATTGCCAGGAAGCCCTGAATAAACAGGGCGACCTATCAAATATCCGTGGCGAATTCGATATTCTACTTTTGTCTGAGACATTTTTAAAATCAACTTCAAATTTTAAAATCAAAGATTTCAATATCATCAGAGCAGACAGGCAGTTTAATGCCGGGGATGGCTTAGCTATTGCCATAAGAAGGGGAATTACATTCTCGAAAGTCACTTCCATAATTAATATTGAAAATAGTTTGGAGACTAGCAATTGCAATTAGCACTTCCCTAGGCGAACTCCTAATCGGTTCCCTATACAGAGTGACCGCCTCTGATACTTATATATCATCCGAGACGTGGACTAAAGTATTTAATTCAATTCAAAATCTTATCTTTAGCTCACTGTTTATTGCTGGAGACTTTAACTGCCACAACTCATTATAGGGAAGTTCGCATAACTGCAGAAATGGTTTGGAACTATGCTCTGCCCTTGATAATACTAATCTTATTCCCCTTAACACAGGTGAACCCACCTATCGCACTAGACCAGATAGCCCTCCCTTCAATAATTGGCCTAACTTTCTGTCTCAGAACCTCTTTAACATCACCTCTTAAGGAGCTTGGAATGACTCTCTGGGAAGTGATCACTTTTCAGTGGTATCCAGTCTTGGTAGAGATACCCCAATAGCTTCGTACGTTTCTCACAAATACAATCTTAAGGGAGTTGACTGGATGTCCTTTTCTAATAACCTTTCGGAATCCATTCAGGGCAAAAACGAAACTTGAAATTCTCCGGATATTGATTGTTTATCCAAATATAAGGCTTTCGTTGAAAGTGTGAATGAAGCAGTTACTGCGGTTAGTCCTCCCTCAAGAACTACCAAAAACTTAACTAACGCTAAAAATAACAAGAAAAAATTTGCCCCTGCTCCATGGTGGAATGCGGACTGCGACGCTGCTTTTAACGAAAGAAAATTAGCATTGGCGGCCTACAGGAGGCGTAGAAATGAAGTTAACAACCTTAATCTAAATAGAATAGAAGGTAAGACTAGACGCACATTAAACGCGGCTCGTAGAAACAACTTTAGGAACTTCTGTGAGACTCTAGATAGTACAAAACCGATCTCAAGAGTTTGGCGAGTCGTTAAGTGTTTTAAGAACAAATACACTCAACCGGCGAATGCATCTTGTTCAGGGGATAGTTAGACGATTCAAAAACTTCACTTACTGGCTGAAGAAATGCTTCCACCAACGGTCTTCTTCGACTCCTTCCCTGAAAACTTTCAGAAGAACGACTTCCTAGAGGCCCCGTTCACGGAAGCTGAACTTTCTATTGCCTTACCTTCAGTAAAAACTAAATCCTCTCCTGGCTTAGACAAACTTGACAATAATATTTTACTTCAGTTTCTTGATGATGTGAAAGCAACTCTCCTTGCAATTTATAATTAAATTTACTTATCTGGCTCCTTCCCAGCCTCTTGGAATAACTTTTTAATTTTTTTTGTCCCTAAATCATCACCAGGAAAATTCCGTCTAATTGCTTTAGCTTCATGTTTACTTAAATTGATGGAAAGGCTCATCTACAACAGACTCTCGTGGTACGTGGAGCATAATCATATACTTTCCCCTACTCAATTTGGTTTTAGAAAGAGAAGAGCCTGTGCTGATAACTGTTAATTATGAAGACAGGTCAAGAACGTGAATGCTCGTGTGTGGTTAAACAGAGACTGACTTTATTTTTGGTTCCTTAAGTTAGTATACAATCCTAAAGATCTATTTACAAGACTCCGTATCTATAACATCTCTTTTTTTTAAGTCAAAGATATGCAGATTTAACTTAAATTCAGTCTATCTGGAGGTTTTGCCATTCTACCGGAGCTTGTCACAGTTTGTCTTCTTGTGGAAGCTACTAACCTATCATAGGACTCATCTATTTCGAAATTTTGCATTTCGCTCGACGCATCGTTAAATGACTCTGATTCCGAATCGGTTGACACTATTTCGTTCGGAGCTTGTTCTTCTTCGTTTTCGCTGTCTTTTACGAGGGTAGTTCAAGAAGTCCTTAGAATGAAGTATAAAAACAATTTTTTTTTGGGTAAATTTTTTTTTATTTTTCAACATAATCTCTTTGGAGACACTTGGTCAATCGCTTTTCAAGTTTTTTTAATCCTTCAGAAAAGTGCGTTTTCGGAAGTTCCTTAAAATAAGCACTTACAGAGGCAATGACGTCTTCGTT
>NC_046664.1:62781835-62804920 GCF_010883055.1 Belonocnema kinseyi
TAGTCGGGAGTGGTGCTGACTGAAAACAGATGATTTGGAGCGATTCGCGCGCCATATGTTGGTCATTCTAAGGACTTATTGAACTACCCTCGTACCTCTAAATAATATTTGATAGGTTCGCCCATACTATTTCCCTTATCTACTACTTTTTTATTTTCTATCGCATCTTCTCTCCCTCTCTTGGTGAATGGTTTGAGGAATCTACGGTTTCAAATCAAAATTGATCCATCATCAAGTTTAACTTTATATACCCTAATTCTTATTTTCTGCAAAATAATTCCTGGAGCTCACACAGATTGAGGTGCTTTCTGAACATGTACGTTTGACTTTATTTTTAATTCGGGAAGATTTATTGTCATTTTGGTGTTGTAGTACTATTTTTGCTTAATTTGACTTTTTTTAACATAAGCTTCTACCTTTTTTGTAACAATTTTTGAATTATACATTTTGTCCTTGCTTGGTACTGTCGTTCTTAATTTTCTTGACATTAAAGCTTCCGCGGGTGACACGTTTTCAAAAACTGATGTATTTCTTAAGTACAGTAAGGCTAGGTTCAAATCTTTTGAATCCTCTAGAACTTTTTAAAACATTTTTTTCGCAGTTTGTATTTGTATTTGATTGAATTAGAAAGCCCTAGTAAAATTGAGGATTTCTTTAGAAGTAAACTGTGGTCCTCCATCCGAAACTACTGTTACTTGAATTCCCTGACGTGCAAAGTTATGTTTCATAATTTTAATTACTGTATTAGATGATGTGTTATTGAGTTCATCAACTTCTACATATTTTGAAAAATACTCTATCAACATCAAGTAGTTTTTACCGTTGAGGTAAAATAAGTCACAGCCTATCTTGTTCCACGGGAGGCTTGGGATTTCATGAGAAACTAAAGGTACTTTATTTTGAGATGTAGCATATTTTAAACAAAGTCGGCATTCTGAAATTATTTGTTTAATTTGGTTATCCATACCAGGCCAAAATTTCGATTCACGAGCTAGACTGCGACATTTTTGTACACCTATATGACTATAGTGAACTTTGTTTGTCATTTCTTTTCTTAAAGAATGCGGTATAACAATGCATGTACCCTTAAAAATTATGTCGTTAATTACAGTTAACTCATTTTTGTATTTCGCATAAGCCCTAATTTTTGCTGGAATTTTCTTATCGTTTTTAGGCCATCCTAATTGTATTGTCTCTTTGAACTCTATTAGCTCAGCATCTTTGTTAGTTTCATCTATTAATTGCTTAATTTTTTCTGGAGTCGCATTCATTTGGCAATCTATCTGACAAACTTAAGCCCCCATTTCTTCTTTTCGCTCTTCAGAGATTTGAGTGGCAGGATAAATTCTAGACAGAGCATCCGCTATTAAAAGTTCTTTTCCCGGTTTGTATATCACTTCCAGATCACATTTTTGTAATTGTAACAACATTTTTTGTAATCTACCCGGGCATTTATGCAATGGTTTTTTAAAAATGGTAACAAGGGGCTGATGGTCTGTTTCTGCCAATATTTTTTCCCGTAAATATAATCATGAAATTTATTTACCCCGAAATTAATCGTCAATAAATCTTTTTCAATTTGAGCGTAGCGAGTTTGAGTTTCTGTCATTGCTTTCGAAGCGTAAGCACATGGTAATTTATTTTGTAATAAGACCGCACCGAGTCTTGCTTTTGAGGCATCAACCGATAGTAACGTATCTTTATTTACGTGAAAAAATTGTAATACTGGTTTACTTGTTAAGGTTGGTTTTAATTTTCCAAACGTCCGTTCATGCTCATTTTTCCATTCAAACAGTACGTCTTTTTTTAGTAAGTTTCTGAGAGGCTCTGCGATGTCTGAGAAATTGCCAATGAATTTGCTTACATACGTTAAAGTGCCTAGAATTATCTGAACGCAATTTTTGTTCTTAGTCGTTGGCATGTTTAAAATCGCTTGAATTTTCGAATCATCGGGAGTTATGCCTTTTTCTGATATGCCGGGACCCAAATATTTTACGGAAGTTTTGCCAAGTTTACACTTCTGTAAATTAAATTGAACCCCATTTTTCCTTGCTGTCAAAAACTATTTTTAATCTTTTATCGTATTCCTCCTGAGTTCTTCCCTACACAATTATGTCATCTATATAAACTTCTACCCCCTCCAGGTCAAAAATATTTTTGAACCTTTGTTGAAAAACTTCAGGAGCTGACGCGAGACCATAAGGCAATCTTAAAAATGTATATCTGCCAAATGGAGTCCTAAAAGTGCACAAGTTTGCACTGCTTTCATCCAATCGAATGTGATAGAAACCTTAAGTAGCATCTAAAGTGCGAAAATATTTTGCCCCCTTCATTTTTGCATTTATGTATTCTAAAGTAGGAATTTTGCAATATTCCCTTTTTACGGCTGAATTCAAGTCTTTTGGGTCAAGGCATATTCTTAATTTTCCGTTTGGCTTCCTGACAATCACTAACGGGTTTCCGTATGCAGGGCATTGATTTACGGGATGAGACCTACCACACTTTCTACATGAATTAATCATTTTACCTTTATAATTTGTTCTTGCAGTTTCAGATATCCCCTTATTTCTTCCTGTGTGTGTACGCCTTCCTTGTTTTGATGATGTCATCACTATCTCCACTGATGTGGATGTTGTATTTCCCATTATTTCACACCTGGTTTTGGACATCTCGATTACGCTGCACAGCTCGATTGCCTTATCCAACGTTAGGTCATCGTTTTGAAGTAATTTTTCTCGGATTTCTGGATTACTTACTTCGCAGGTGATCATGGTTTTCAGCAGGCTGCCTTGTAGATCTTCAAGTTTACATTTCATCGCTCGTTTTTTTAGTTCAGTGATGAACCGCTCTAAGGTTTCGTCCGGTTGCTGTCAATACGAACAGAGTTTATACCTCTCGTGAGCTAGGACAAAATATAATAACTACCAGAGGTTGTCCCTGCAACCCTGAAATAGATTAAGACTTAGAACATGTGCTATGGGCCTGTCCCAGATTTGGAACACATTGAACAGACCTATTAAGAGCTCTTTCAAAACTTCTTAAGTGCCCTCCTCCATTTTGCTCACATCAAATCTTAGTAAACCCTTCATTTAAAATCGCGTCCCATATATTTAAATTTAAAAAAATTTTCCGGGTGTACATTTGAATTCTGCCGCCATGCTACGTAATAGTCAGGAAACCGAGCTGACTGCACTATCTCTCCTGAGATGGCGCAGCTGGGCTCTGCCCGACGTTGTTTGCTTCAGATTGAGCCGATTCAGGGGACTCCACTCCCCTTCAACTTGGTTGTGGCCGGATATACAAAGCTTTTATAAAGTAGGTACAGCGCCAACGAAAAACACGAAGAAGAAGAAGAAGCGACTCGAGTGTATTTGTTTGAAAGTGTACGTTGTGAGAAATTCGTACTTTTTATAGAAAATTAATTTTTATTTTTTAATAGAAAATTGAACTAAATTGTTGAGATACGCGAACTTGGTTAAAAAATCGACTTTTTTGGGTAAAAGATTATCTTTTTTTAAAAAAGTGAATCCTTTTTTCTAAAAATTCTTCTGGTCGGTTGAAAATTCAAGTATTACAGTTAAATATTCATCATTTTAGTTGAAAACGCATCTTTTAGGTTTGAAATAAAATTAATCAGTTAAAACTTGAACTCTTTTGTTAAAAATTGTTACTTTTTTAAGGTTCATAATTTTAATTAAAAATTCATTTCTTGCTTTGAAAAAGGAGCTATTTGACTAAAAAATGCTATTTTCTTCGTGTGGAAAATCATCTTTTCCGAAAACTTAACTATTTTCTTGAAAATTTGTTACCCTTTTGGTAGAAAAATTAATTTTTTTTTTTCAACTGAGAATGTAACTATTAAGCCAGTTAAATATTCTATAATATTAAACTCATTTGGTTACTTTTTTAACGAAAAATCTCTCTTAGTGGAAGATTTGTCTTTCTGAAAAGTCATATCTTGTTAGTTAAAAATGCAACTTTTTCGTTGAAAATTCCTTTTTTCTTAAGAATTCAATCACTTGAAAATTATAGTACACTTTGTTGAAAGTTGAACTACTTTGTTCAAAATTCTTTTTCATCTTTTTGGTCTAAAGTTTACTTATTTTATTTAAATATTCATAATGTTAGTTTAATATTTCATAGGCTCAGTTAAAAATGCATCGGTTTGGTTGAACAATCATTTTTAATCTTAAAATTTAATTATTTCAGTTTTGGTTTACAATTTATCTTTTTTTCCAGTAAAAACTTCTTGTTTGAAACTTCATCTTTGTCGTTAAAAATTCAAGTATTTCCGTTAAATATTATTAATTTTAATTGAAAATTTATCTTTTCGGCTTAAAATGTAACTATTCTAACTAATTGTTGTAACTGAAAGTTTAACTTTTCCAAAAAGTTAATTTTTCTTTTCATTTTGCATATATTCTTATAACAAAATTTTATTACAAATTTGTAGAATTTTTTTGTCGCTTATGTGTTTTCTTACTTTACATCATTTTTGAAAAGATTTGATTTTTGTAATGTCAATGTTATTTTTCACGATAAAAAAATCACGCATTCTAGCCTTTTCGGCTAAAAAGTTAGATTTAAACATAAATAAGTTGTTCAAACGATAAAAGAACAAGTAAAATGAAAATATAAACTCTTGAAGCTCATCAAATAGACCATATGGTTAATAAAATATCCTTAATTCGCGATATTCTATGGAAAGCAATAGAAAAAATTTAACAAATAGTTTAAAGAAGTAATAATTTTGTTGCGTAATAACAAAAAATAATTAAGGCAGTTCTTGTGGCACCATTCTTCTTTTTCCCCTGGGGGGCAACCCCTTCCGACATGCCTCAAAAATCACATTTCATCTCAAATTATTGGTATCCTCAGAACGAAATAAAATAATAAAATTGGGCAATAAAAAATCAGAATAATCGATTTAATTTGTTTTTAATTGTTTAAACCACTTTTTATTATTGAAATGTAATTTTTGGCTCGAATAAGGGGATAAAATGTTGTTATTTTTTAGAAATTTGTCAGCATACTCAACGGAATTCTGATATACCTGTTATTTATATTGTTTAAATGATTCTCATTTGTTTAAAAGCTTTTTGCGGCAAAAAGATAAAATTTTAACTTTTTCTGAATGACATGATCTAATTAGTTAATCGTTTGTATTTACTTTCGGTTTAAATTAAATAATTCAAATTATTCAGAGAAGGTATGTATTTGACATTTTGTCGGAAAAAAATTGTTTAATCAAATGAAAATTGTTGAAAAAATTATGGGTAAATGATGAAAAGTATCAGCTTGAGAAATTTAAATGAATTTCATCAAAAAATTTATTTGCAACATTTTCAAAAAAAAAACCCTTTACATTATTCTATTCAATAGCTGCATTTCAAAAATGAAAAAATATTTAAACAATAAAGTAAAGCGAATAGTGATAATCTTTGATTTAAACCTATTTTTCAACGTTAATCTGCGAAGTTTAAAATTTGGTATATGTTGTTGATACATTTTTTTAAACAAATGGAAATTGCTGAAACAATTACGGATAGATACAGGAATTATTTTACGTTCGTTGACAAATGTAAAAAAACCACATTTGCCTAATTAGTTTATATCGTTGTAAGAGTACCGATAGTTTTCGATAAAAAGTCAATGTATTGTTTAAGCAATTAAAACTTAACAAAAGAATATATTAAACTTTTTAGATTCACCATTAAAAAGATCTGTGAGAAAAGATATAAAAAATAATATTTACGACCAATATACCTAAAAATACTTGATCCTCGTGTAGAGGGTGGCTTTTACTTTCTGGGGCATTCTGGAAGAAGGTAATCACTATTGAAAAATCAATGCATATTTCATATTTGGAGATGTGATTTTAAGAAGTCCCTGTGATTTGCACTTATTTTATCAAAAATTACGTCTGATCGGAAAAAAATACGGATTTGATTTTTTTTAACCTCACAAAATAAACCATTCCCCCAAACGAAATTAGAACATTGACTTTCTTCAGCCACCCTATTGCCACCCCTTTATATATATATTTTCACCTTTTGGACGGGATTTACATAAATGTGCATTTTCTCCGTGTTATTTTTATTGGAAACTTCAGGGTTTGCCGCAGAACTTCTAAACTTTTGGGTTTCCGGGTCACCCTATAGGGGGAATAATTGGAGGAAAAAAAAACAAAACTTCAACATTCAAGAAGAATTTATTTTGGGTAACATTGGTAACCTGTCCTTTAAAATCGTACTATGCACATAAGAGCGACGTGTTAACATTAATACCTTATAATTCACACGTAGACCGATGATTTTTATTGTACATATGTATTGATGATCGTAATACCAAGGCGAGCATTGTCCCTCGACAATTCTACCTTATATATTTTTTTTGATCACTATAACTATCTTGTTTTAGAATTTAGAGCTAAACCGCATCGTCTTTCAACGCATGCTGCATAATGCGTAAATCAAACATCTCTTTTAAACATTTATTAAACTTATTAGGGTGATTTAAAATAACTTTTTGGGGCGATCCACGATTCGTCCTCATTCCTGTTTCAGGACGAGATCCTACGCAAGGTGTGGCCCTTGTGGCTTGTGAACTCCCCGTGGCGACGCGCGACGGCTGGCTATCCCCCACCACTAGCGTACTGCTAGGGCGATTGTCCTGTTCGCCGACAGCTACCTGCAACCTCTTCCCCCACCCTACTACTGCGCTCATTGGCAACGAATTCTCCTCCTGTGCTTCTGCCGGTTAGAGAAACCAGGTCGCCTTTTTAAGTTGCATTTTCATTTGGGCTTACAAACAATTTTACCATTGTTTTTATTAGTTTAAAATAATTAGTGAATACAAAAATAAAGATTTATCTTAAAATAAATGTGTATATAGCATTTTCATTATATTCAGTGAAAAACACATTTTCTGTCAAAACTGTTTTTGGCAACAAAACAATTATTTTACTATGTGATGTGCGTTTCAACACAGCATACGTTATAATGAACTTTAATTAATACATGATATAGCAAAAAGAAGCATTGCGTCGGCGAATATACCGTTCACGCTTGCCATCAGAAGCGCAGGAGGGGAACTTGTCACCGATCAGGGCAGTAGTAGGGGAAGAGGTTGCAGGCAACTGTCGGTAAATTGATGACTGGCCTAATGCTACCCAGCCTTTTTCTTACTCGGGAAAACCTGGATCTATAAAGGAATTGATGCCGGAAATAATTAATAACCTTGTTTTGAAGAGACCACCGTCCCTGGTGAAATTTTCGGGTAGAAATTCATTCCGAATTATTCCGAAGCAATCCGAATCATTCCGAAATCTGTATCCGAGAAAAGTTTTCAATTTCGTTCGATCGAGATAAGTAAAAAAATGAATCCGATTTAATCGGAATTCAATTCTAATGAATCCAATTTAATCCTAACTCTGATTTACTCGGATTCATTCGGATTGAAAATTCAGTATATATCAATTTGATTACCCATTGATTCGGATTCATTCGGATTTAAAATTTGGTTCGCATTGAACCGGATTGAGTTGGATTAATTTTTTACCAAATTGGATTGAACGAAATGTAGAAGGATTCAAGGAAATGTAGAGTTTTTTTCGGATGTGATAGCATTGATTCGTGTTGGTTCGGATACAGGTTTCGAAATAATTCGGAATGATTCGGAAGGAATTCTTATCCGAAAATTTCGCTAGGGTTATATACGAACGACGAATTGTATCTCGGAACTTCTTAACCTGAAATATACACAGAAACTCCCAATCGTTTGAAAAACTTGTAGCAGACAGGCAAGTCTTTGTGTCAGTGTAAGTTCTAACATTTTACGTAAAGAATATTTTCCACAAAAAATGTTAAAATTGTACAAACTTGATTTTTTTTAGGATTCAGAACCGAATTGGAGGAATGTTGCCCTCCAGTACGAAAAACATCGAATGCGTTTTTAAACCACCCTATTAGTCATCCTTTCGATGAGCCTTTATATTAAAAATAAATATAAAAATGCGATATATGAATGTCTATTAAAAAATTAACAACAAGATAATTAACTCGAAATCTATCTAACAATATTTACAATTCACTTAATTATCTATAAAGTCAACTTACAAGACAAAAGTTATGGTTAATTAAAAATAATATTAGCAGAGCGTTTTTTTTAATGGTGAGGACTTTCCAGATAACTTCATGTCATTGAATATACATAATTTTATTATTATATTCCCTGGTAATACTAGGGAGGCAATAATCGCTGCAAGTCTTCTCATTTATATATTTTTTTCTCTGATTTTTCTTCAGTTATATAATATATATAATTTATAGTATATATAGTATATGGATAGTATAATGTGTAGTGTAAAATCTAGTTTATTTGTCAAATGAGGATGCGTCAGTTCAAGTATTTTTTGTTAAACTTTGTACTGCGTACGTATGTAGAAAAGACGAAGGTATACTCATCTTTCGGTTATGTTCTCATTTTGCAATTTTCTTCTTTTATTTAATTCAATCCGAGGGATTAATCACTATTGAATTTAAGTAGTGCATTGGAATTATTTGGAAATCACCTTGAATTCTCATAAATTCGGTTAAATTGTTTGGAATTTCTTGAATTGAAAATCAAATTGAATTACATTTGTCCATTAATTTATCTCCTTTCTATTAACTTAAATTCTTTTGAATTTTTGAAAATTATTTTTAATGCTCTTTAAATCATTTTGAATTTCAGATGCTTCGAATACACTTACATTTTCTACATTAATTTCAATTTTACTGAACTGAATTAAATTTTTGTTGATTCACGAGATTCTTTTGCATTTGGTTGAATTAACAACATTTCTTCTAAATCACTTAAATTATTTGAACCCTAGAATTGCTTTTATTCCATTTAAACTCTATAGAATTCCCTTTAACTTTTCGGAATTCATTTCAATTGATTTTTTTCAATTCTTTAGAGATCTTTCGTATTTTTTAAAAATTCACTTTAATTTTTCGGATTCATTTGAATTTTTTGTTTCTTCAAGAATTTTTTTATCGACTTGAATTCTTTAATTCTTATGGGATTGATTGTATCTATTTCAATTTTGTTAATGATTTTGAATTTACTTACATTTTTTGTATTATTTTAAATACTACAGAAGTCGAGTAAATTTTATTTTATTTTTTTTGAACCCATAGGAAAAAAAAGTATTCATAAGTATTGGGTACATTACTTATCAAAACTTCTATCTCAAAAGGGGTTTCACTTAAATTCTTCTGAATTCTACTGAGCTCAATTAATTTCTTTAATTCTTTGGAGTCTTTTGAAACATTTCGATTTATTTTAAATTCACTTTTATTTTTCTGATTCACTTTAATTTTGTGAACTATTAGGATTCTTTCTATTCAGTTGAATTGTTTAGAACTCTTCGCAATTCATTTCAAATATACTAAGTTGAATTAAATTTGTTTAATTCTTTGAATTCATTTATATTCAGTAAATTGAGTTCAATTTTGGTGAATTATTTAGATTCCTTTCAACTTTTTTATATTTTTTCAATTTCCGAATTTATTTGAATTTTTTAACTCTTAGTTTTCTTTACCCACTTGGAATCATTAAAATTCTCTTAAACTCCTGCGAATTCATTTTAATTCTATTGAACTGAATTAAACTTTTATTAATGCTTTGGATTCTTTTGAATTCAATTGAATTCTTTTGGATTTGTTGTACCAACTTAATTTTTTTGAGTGCTTCTGAATTAACTTAAATTCTGTAGAATTATTTTGAATTTACTTGAATTCTTTTGAACTTTTGTAGATGCATTTTAATTTTTTTTTGCTAAACTTTTGCGAATTCACTGAAATTGGTTTGAACTAGTTTCAATTTAACTGAATTGAATTGAATTTAAAAAAAAAAGGTTTATATTCCATTGAATTCAATTGAATTTCTTTGAATACAATTTCATTTTATGAATTGATTTCGATTTAACTGAATTCAATTCATTATTTATTGTCAATGTTTTACAGATTATTTTTGATTTACTGGTTTTTATTCTTGAATTTATTAACATTTTTATCCCTTATTTTGAATTGAATTTAATTCTTTTGATTAAATTGTATATTATTTTTTGAGAATGAAATTGCATTTTTTAGTTTTTCGAATTCATTTTCATTCTAGTGAATTCAGTTCAATTTTGATAATTTTTTTGAATTCTTCGGGATTCTTTCGTATTTGTTTGAATTGACATTTTTTTGGATTTATTCAAATTTTGTTATCTCTTAGGATTTTTTGTATGCACTTAAATTCTTTAGAACTCGCTTGAACTTTTATAAATTCATTTAAATTCTACTGAAATTAATTAAACTTTTGTTATTTCTTTAGATTCTTTGGAATTGATTTAAATTCTACTGGAGCCAACTGAACTTTGTTAAATTAATTCTTTCGAGTCTACTGAATTCACTTGCAGTTTTTTAATTTGTCTCAATTCTGCTAAATTCACTTAATTTTTTGTTAATTCTTCGTAGTATTTTTAAATTTTTTCTAATTCTTCTGGGTATCATTTCCATTCTATAGCTTTCGATTTAATTGTTTTTAATAGGGTTGTTTCGCGATTTTAAGTAAAATAATTTTTTAATACATAATTTTAAGCTGAATCGAAGGTGCGTTATGTTTTTTTTTACTTTTGCGTAGATCAACAGAAAAAAATTATTAAAAATTGAACGGGGTAAAACAGTTATTTAAATTGGTGTCACGTGGGTGTCACTGGACTCAGAGATTCTCATAATTATCTATCAATGTGACGATGCGAAACTTATGCAAAAGAGGCTAGGCCATGGTCTGCTACCGATTCACACTATTTTGATTTGATAGCTTTATTTGTTCAGGATTATGTGACAACAAAAAGTTATCCTGTTGTAATATTTGTTTTTTTACAAATCAGTAGTATGTTGAAGGAAAACAGTAAATTCAATTATTAACACATTTTAAAATCGTACATATTCAGGAATTGTTCAGTAAACCAGCTACATGTAAGTACTTTTTCAGTGAATTCTTTATACATACCATAAATCTACCTATTTTCGGTAGATTTCCTCTATTGGTTTTTACGAAACCCTCCTTTGACATTTTTTTACATAATATTTTGCCACTTCTATTTTCGATGTGCACATAATCAAAACAAAACATCGGCACGGAAAAAGATATTTGAGAATCACTGACACGTGAGCTGTGATAAATGGAAAATCCGACCCCTTTGACGACAAAGGGGCCCTCCAATCGACATCGTGATTGAAAATTCAAATATCAAGATTAAATTTAAAATAGTAAAAAATATGTAAAAAATATTTTATGGGCGTTTTTATGATTAGAATTTTATATAATATAAGATCCATTTATTGGAAAAATTATGTCTGACTTTGGAAACAACCGTATTCTTTGCATTATTTTGATTACATTAAATCCTTGAATCCAAATGCACCTTAAAATTGCTGGCGCTTAACACCTCGATTACACCTATCCTTTTAATATTTTGAAAAATTCAATATTGCAAAGCAAAAACAAACAGAAAGATACAATATCACGCTAAGGCATTTTTCTCCAATTGTCAGTAATTAATTTTTTGATTGTACATACGAATATGTACACACTCACTGCTCAGGAACATGCGCGACGTTTTATTTAAATATATTTACAGTTTTCTGAATAAATTTTAAGGAATTGTTACATTTATTAACATTTCAAAAGAATGGAAAATTCCAGCTTACATTTCAAACTGGAATTTTCAAACATTTAGGTATTTACAGCTACACAGATTATACAAATGTCAACATTTCCCTACCTCAATTCCTTAATTGGACATTAGAAATTATAACGTATTATATAGGGTGCTATAATTTCAAGCAGCCCGACTGCAAGTTGATTCAGAGTAAACAATATAAACATTCTTTTTTCATTCTTTAGATTGTCCATACATTTAGATCGTGGTCCGTTAAATTTGTTTATGTACTTTGGAATTGAACTTGAATTACAAAGTGAAGCGAAAATTGTAAAGGAAAGGAGAAAATGTTGCCTAAACAGCTTGCAAAAAATACAAAATTTAACACTAAATCTCAATTTAATAACAAATACTAAATACTAATCAAAGTAATATATTTTTTTTTGAGTGAACGAAAATGTTTAATTCATCATTGTTATTACTATAGATGACACATATGAATTTTTACCATTGTTATTATATTTGTAACACTTATTCAAAGTCGAATAAATATAAATAATTTATATTTATTAATTTAATTTTTGCCTTCGACCAGCAAAGGCAGGTTGCATACTTAATTTACTACGTATAGTTGAAATTGATACGACTACCCAAGATTTAAATCTGGAACAATTTAAATTATGGCACTAGTATCTTTCCTATCAATTAAGTTAAATCTAATACAAAATGAGTCAAGTATCCTATTTCTACGGGACCTATAATTTTTATTTTTAACTCTTTCTTAACAATGACTAATCTAGAAAAAATTTCGAAGCCCTATCAATATCAGATTTCGCATTGTCACATATTAGGGTTCAGGCTTTTTATAATTATATCTTAAGTACGTGGGGATAAGAAAACATTAATTAATATTTCATCTATTGTACGAGAATCTTCAACTCGTCACGTCCAGTGACAAAACAATTACATGCAAATAAAATTGAATTGGGGGCCGTTCAAAAACTACGTCACACTATTTTGAAAACTTTTTCTAACTCCATTTTAAGTCAAAATTTTTTCTTCGATTTCGTTTCATAAGCACCAAAAATAAAACAAAAATGGGGAAAAATAGGGGAATAAATTCTTCTGAATAAAATTAATATATAGGTACCATATTGAATTCAATGTGAAATGATTTAAAGTCAATACACATTACATTTTCAACAAAACAGTTGAATTTTTAAACAAAAAGATTAAGTTTCTACCAAGAGAGATGAATTTCGAACGAAAGAGTAAGAGTTCTCAAGCCAAAAATACGATTTTTTCTGAAGACAGTTGAATTTTCGAACAAGAAAGATGACTTTTTAACTAAAGAATGGAATTATCAAAAAAATAATTGAAAGCAAAGGGTACAATTTTTTCACCAAATAGTTAAATTTTGAACATACAAAGATGAATTTTCAACGAAATGGTCGAATTTTTAAAGAAAATAGATTAAACTTCAACCAAAAATTGTTGCATATTAAAACCAATAGGTGAACCTTTAATCCAAAAACATGAGTTTTTCAGGAGGCAGTTGGATTTTCAAACCAAAAGGATGAATTTTCATTACAAAATACGAATTTTGAAGAAAAAATTTAATTTTCAACAAAATAGTTGAAACACTAAGAAAATAACAGTTTTCAACTAAAATGAGGAGTCTTCAACCTGATTCAACTGATTCAACTTTCAACGGAGTAGTTGAATTTTGAATAAAAAAAGATTATTTCGGAACAAAAGATTGAATAGTTAATATTTCACCCAAAAAAATATTTTAATTTTAAACAGAAGGCAGAAAATCCAAAAATATTAAATTTCAACCAAAAAGTTGAATTTTCTACGAAAATAATAGAAATTAAAAAGATGATTTTTTATAAAAGCAGTTAAATTTCTGGCAAAACAATTAAATTTTTAACAAAATTATAAAATTTGCAACAAATTAGTTGAATCCTTATAAAATAATTAAATTTGCAACTAAAATGATGACAGTTAAAATGTCAATCATCAAGATTTATTCTCTACTGAAGAAGACGAACTTACTACAAAATACATAAATTTTGAACCAATAATTAACCAGAAATTAATTAATTTTAAACCAAAAGTGATCAATACCGAACGAAAAATATAATAGACAAATCTATTCGTTCTGTTTGCATTTAAACAAAAAACTGAGAAAATGGGGAAATTTCTCAAAAACAAGGAAAAACAAGAAAGCTTAAAAAAATAGGTAAAGAGGAGAGTAGGGGAAAGAGTTGGAAGTATGTACTTAGATGCTTTAATTTTCCAATAAAATAATTGTAATTTTTTCAAACAATTACAAAAATTGTTATTTAATTTATATATTCCTTTTGTGATATCCCACTCTGCGTTACCCCCACCCCATACATCACGAATGCTCACAAAAACTGCCCCACTCCCTGTAATTATGACGTAGTTTTTGAACTGCCCCTTAATAGAATATATCTTATTATTATTATTATTATTATTATTAATATTAACTAAACGAGGATTAGATTATGTTCATATCAAAATGAAAAATCTAAATCTTAAGAATTGGAAGACAGTTTCTATAAAAAGCAATTTTCTAGAAAAATTGATATTCTGCGTCAAATATTAATATCGAAGAATATAATATACATAACAAAAGCAGAATTTTGAATTTGAAAATCGAGATCTTTGTGGCTTACTTAACGCAATACCACACAGACAAGAAAAATTAATCCGGCACAATCGTAAATGCAAATTATGTCTGTGCGATGAAAATCGACTGGAATATTTGAATTTACAACTATATTTTTAAAGCTTTTTGTAAAAAATCAGATGAAACAATAAAACCAGTTTTTTTACTGTTTTACTAATCGGTTAAAAATTTTACTTTACAAAGAGATCCTTGAGCGAGGAGCAGATGGAAGGTTCACAGGATTCCGTTTGCTCTTCTTCCTTATTTCCAGCAGAAAACCAATTGGTCATTTTTCCACTAGCTGATCTCGGTTTTCCAGGTGACGCAGTTGGCTTTCCACTGGAATTACCGTTACCGGAACCATCGGGGTCACTTCCTCTTTGAGATGTTAGAAATTCTTCGATCGCGCTGCCGAGGACCTGTCGTGAAAATCGGTTTTACTCAGGTTTTATTAAATTTTTCAGACTTTTTTTTAGCTTAAAGGTTCCATATAGATAGACCTAGAAACTTATGAATCGGTCATCAAAAAATGGTTTCTTTTGTTGTAAATTAATTAATTTAAAGTAAATTACCCCTGAATTATTTCTGGAGCTTAAACAATAATAAGCCCATCTTTGCAAAAATGCCTCACCCAGATTATTAACATAATTAAAAAAAATATTTAGGTGTCTCGCAGGTATCCCCCCCCCCCCAACATGTTTCTTTTTTAAATTGCCGCTGTTAATGGATTATCTTACTTTGGAATACCTCAACTATATTAATTTTAGTGAAATAAGTAACCCGGATTTTTTACAGAAACGGCCTATTTTAAAACATATTTTTAAATGTCTGTCAACAATTTGGGTGATGTATTTCACTAATAGTAATACAGTTCAGGTATTCTAAAGTAGAATAATCCGTTAATAGTGACAATTAAAAAAACAAACATTTTTTGGGGGAAAAAATCGAGGTGAAAATGCCTCCGAGACCCTCAAATATATTTTTTTAATTCTTACAAGAATTTGAGTAATGTATTTTAATAAAGGCAATGCAATTAAAATATGTCCATGTGGAATAATCCTTTGACAGTGGAAACTAAAATAAAATGAACATTTCATACAAAAATGAGTCAGCGAAATCCCTAAACAATTGTTAAAAATGATTTTAAAACTCTGAATGACGTATTTCACTAGAAATGATACAGTCTAGGTATAACAAAGTAAGATAATACATTTACAGTGGTAATTATAATACGAATTTTTTCTAAATTATCCCGAAATATATATTTTTTAATTCGATCAAAAATCCGGGTAATGTATATTTTAGTCAGTAATCAGTAAATCGATTGTTCTGATTTTCAATTTAAAGTAATTAGTTTATATTACTTGGAGGTGTAATTTTGTGACATTTTGTCGAAAAACATTGTTTAAACAGAGGGAAATTGTACAAAAAATTATTGCCAAATCGTAAAAATACGAGACATACCAAAATTCGATGGATTTTTTGAAAACTTCGCAGAAACCATTTCTCTGCAGTGAAAAGTCACATATCAACAATGAAAAATTGTTTAAACAATTAAAAGCATATTAAAACAAACATATTGATTTTTTTCATTGCCTAATTAGTTAATACAGTTATGCAAGGTCCGATAATTTGAAATAAAATGTGAAAAATAATTGTTTAATCAAATAAAAAATGTTTAAATAATAAATCAGTGATAATAAAATACATGAAAATGGGTAATTTCTTCATTTAAAATAAGATGTGAAAAACTGTAAAAAAGTAATAATTACGTTCACTACACCGCAAAATACTTCAGCTTTGTTTAGAGGGTGGCTTTTGGGACAGGCTGAAAGGGGTGGTGTTTTTCCGATATATTTCCAATTAAAAAATTAAGGGAATGGATTCCACCCTTTAAAATTGCCTGGTCGAAATACAAAATACGTATTCAATTTTTTTTTTAGAAATCTAACAGATTCTCAGATCAGAAATGTTTGAGTTGAAAATATATATAGATAGCGTGGTTTCGAAGCCTATTAAGATGTTAATAAAAACAATTTAAATCTCTCGTCTTCCCCTATCCCCCCCCCCCCCCCTATACTCTCTACTATCCTATCTTGTCCTATCTGATTCTATCCGATCATATCCTTTCACCCCTTCCACATCTAATTGCCCGTCCTTTAATCCCTCCCGCCTCTCCGCATTAATTCACTTCATTATCTTCCCCTACCCTGTTACCCATTCATTCACATTCCTCACTCCCACCTGATTCTCCTCATCAGTTGCCTTACTTTCTCTCCCATACTAACCATCGGAAGCCTTACTACTACTCACCCCACCAATGTGCATCCCATCCGATCCTCTCCGCTTGCCCCTAACTCCTCTATCCATTCATAAAACTAATTTTCACCACTTTCCTGACTTCCAGGCCCATTCCATACTACATCTCAGCCTTTTTCTACTCCTAAACCGATGGCCCAGACCCTCCCCTTATTTCATCACCGTCTCACTCATATACCCCCTCATATTTATGCTCCCTTCACTTATGTTCCTCAGAACCCCTACATCCCAGCTCCTATATTTCCCCTTTTCTCATCCTCTTACTCCCGGGAAAAAAAGGTAAGACGGACGGGCATAAACCCGATGGAAATTGTAAGGCAGGGGTTTTTGGCGAGGTGAAATTTGGCTGTATTTACTTATTTGCCAGATGTCTCGTTTCCACCACTACGCCTCCTCACTCAGCAAGGAAAACTTCCGTCTCACTCTTTCCACTGAGTAGATATTCGTGGTACTGGAAACGAGATATGTGGCTTCTGTGTATTTGGTGCCGAATTTTCCCTCGCTTAAGAGGCCTGCTGTAAGGGTTTCGGCCCGAGGATATGAAATGCTAACAAAGCTTCAATTTTCATGTAATTGTTATTTTTTGTTCTTTAACTTCGGGTACCAATGGTTTCTATAGATGACTTTCGGATATGAGAGTCCGAAAGACATTCTTGTAGAAGATATCTTAGATATTCTAAGAGGATCTTATGAAACCCTAAGGACCCAAAAAAGCTTTGAACATGTAAAATGTTTGAAGAGAATGAATGGTCTTTGAAATCACCTGTGCATCGACTTTAGTGCCGCTGATACCATCCCAAATGACTTTGTGCCTAACATCAGTTTCCTTGGTAGGAGGACTCTTGGTGAGGGTTTCCTTGACAGCTTTCACCACCTTCGACTTGTCGAACTTGAAGTTGAGCAACGCCGGGACAATCTCATCGGGCTTCTGCTTTTTGGACATGGGCTGATGACGCTTGACGAACCAATTGGAAGGAGCTAAATTCGAGGACTTGAATGAGCCGGTGCTGGAGAGCCTGTTTCCGGTGCCGTGGAGGATTGAGATGTCGAAACTGTTGGATCGGAAATTCTTGAGGTTTTTACGTTTCTGCTCTGCTGTTTTAGTTGACTTGCCTTCCCTAGAAGTGGATGATTCCTCACCGCATCTATTAATCTCGGTAGCCGAAGAGGTTAAGGAGCTGAGGATTGAAAAGAGGTCTGTGTTGGAGCAAATGATTCCAGCAGCCTGCGAAGATGTCGAGGGCTTCGAAGGAGGAGGTGGAGGAGGCATCGGCATTTCGGAGGCTCTTCTTCTGGATGTGGAGGCTGCAGGGATAGAGGCCAGTGTGAAGTCGGAAAATCGACGATGCTGTTGCGTGTAACGCTGGGTCGAACTGTTACCCTCTAGTGGTTGGACTTCGCAAACCCGTTCCCGAGAAGCCGTCTTGTACATTTTTAGACGTACCTGTGAAAAGAAAAAAATAATTTAAAAAGAGAAATAGTATATCAAGCACCAAGGGGGGAAAGTGAAATTTTTTCGACGAGACGAATTTTTTCAGGACGACTCGTACTGAAAAAATACACGAGCTGTAAAAAAAACCTATCCCTCTTGGTGCATACGATATTTATTTGTATAACCAATGCATGATTCCGGACACACTTGGAATTTCTCTCTCTGAGAAAATGAAAAAGAACTCAAAATGTATTAAAAAGACTTTAATGGGATTCAGAAGAATTTAGTAAGAGTTGAAAGTATTTAACGGAATTCGAAACAATTCAATTGAAAAAAAATAATTAAAAGGAATTCAGAAAAATTGAAAATAATTCAATAATAGCCAAAATAACTTAAAAGAACTACAGGACATTAGATGAGTTAAAAGAACTTAAAGGATTTTAATGTGAATTTAAATATCTTCAAAGGAATTTAAAAGAATTCAAACGACTGAGGGAATTCAATAAAATGCGAAAGGATGCAAAGAATTCAAAATAATCAAAGGGAATCAAAAAAATTCAATTCAAGAATGAAAAAGAATTCAAATGATACAAAGAAGTTAAAATAACTCAAAGGAATTCAATGTAAATTTAATTATCTTTAAATGAATTCAGCAGATTTTCAGGTAAATTCAAGAATCGATGGGAATTCACTGGATTTCAAAGAAATGCAACAAATTCAAAGGAATCAAAGGAAATCAAAGAACTCCAATGTGAATTTAAAAATCTTCAAGGAATTTAAAAAGTTCTTAAATTGAATTAAAAAGACTTCACGGAGATTTAAAAAACTTTGAATATAAAAGAAGTCGGAGACCTCAACTCTTACGAATTCATACGAATGAAAAAGAATGCATAGGAGTTCTTTTGAATTTCTAAATGAAAAGGTGAATAATTCAAAGAAATTAAAAAGATTCAAAATCATTGACGAATAGTCAAAAGAAGGAAAAAATCCAAACGAACTCTAAGAACAGGAAGCAATTCAATGTAAATATAAACATTTTCAAGGAATCGAAAAAGATTTCAAAGTGAATTTTAACATCTCCAAGAAAATGAAAAAGAACTCAAGAAAAATTAATAAGACTTTAAGAAAAAAGATTAAAAGGGATTCAGAAAAATTGAAAATAGTTCAATATTATATTCATAAGAATTCAAAAGAACAAAAAGAAATTCAAGCAGTTCAAAGAACTTAAAGGACTTTGATGTGAATTTCAATATCTTGAAGGAACTTAAAAATAATTCAAAAGACTGAGGGAATTCAATGAAATTCAAAGGAATGTAAACAATTTTAAAAAGAATTAAAGGAAATCAAAGAAGTTTAATTTGAGTAACAAATAATTTAAAAGAATTCAAGGTGAATTAAAAAATCTTTGGGGAATTAAAAATTATTCAACAGAATTATAGGGAATTTAGAAAAATTGAGATAAGGGATTTGGACTAAGGGATTTCAATAGAATTAAAAGCAATGCAAATAATTCAAATGAATCCAATGGAAATCAAGGTATAGGAAATAACTAAAAATAATGCAAGCGAAATTAAAGGAATCAGTGTGAATTTAATAATCTTCTAGAAAATAAAAAATAATTTAAGGGAATTCAAAAGAGTTTAAACGTATTTAAAGCCTTGAGAGGCCAAAGAATTCAATGGAGTTTTTTTATATTACTGCAAGTAGAGAGTATAAATGCATTTATATTGTATTCGATCAATTGTGCTGAGAGTCAAAAATTGAATTATATAGATTGCTCTTATGTCCTATATATATTATTTGTCATAGTGATATCCATTTTAATTCTTAAGTTTTCAACAGAAATGCGACTAAAATCTCGGCGTCACAAGATTTGTTAAGTAAAAAAAAATATATTAATTCGGGAACGTCATTTTAGATCGCAAAATGTTGTGTCCTTTTCGATGTAACTTTTGATGTTATCTGGCTAGTTTTCCAGTAGGGTAGAGATTAAAATTGATTAATTAAGTGTAACTTATTGGTTAATTAATTATTGAAGAGTTAATTCAGCTAAATGATTAATTTAGAGTGGAGACGATGACTTAATTTAATTAAGTCATGATTGTGCATGACGCCCCCATTGCGCGTGGTTAAACCTCTATTATATTGTGCATATCCGAGGTGAAATTTATCATAAACGATGTGTGAACTGAGTTTCGTAATTCAAAATCTGTACAGTATTTAGACTGTGATTGACTTACGTTGTGTAACGCAAAAAATACTTTAATTACCTCTTGTTCCTAAATATATATGCTGAATAATTATCTTAAAAAAGGAATGCATATTTAAAAAATTTTAACTGTGATTCTGCAACTACAGTGGATACTGAAACCTACAGTAGATAATTCTCGGTTATAATCATGATTTAAAAATACTAATGCATGTCAAATAATTAATTTAATTTCAGTAATACTTAGGACACTATATGTGTTAATAATTAAAACTAAAATTCAATTATTTTACATAAATTAGTATTTATAATTCATGAATGTACACTAGGGTGGCTCAAAAAGGATTTTATTTTTTAGAGGTCAACGATTCTCCAATTTCATTCCAAATCCGAAAAAAGAAATTCCCTAATTTTTAATTTTTTTATTTTTCGATTTTAACAGGTGCCGGTTTTGACTTGAAGTTTCCCATGTAAAATGCATGGGGAAAAATCAGTTTTTTGAGTTTGTTGAATAATTTTTTAGGGTTTGAAAAAATGTGACGGGAAAGTATGGGAGCCTGTAGAAGAATTTTATGTACTATGTATGTATTATGTTTTCAGGCACTTGTGGGGGTGTGTTAGGGGCGTCAAACCCATATATATGATACATAAAATTTTTCGTCGCATAATTCTCTACAGGCCCCCATTATTTCCCGTCACATTTTTTCAAATTTAAAAAAATTATTCGAAAAACTCAGAAAAGTGATTTTTCCTCATGCATTTTACATGAGAAACTTCAAGTCAAAACCGGCACCTGTTAAAATCGAAAAACAAGAAAATAAAAAATTACGGAATTTCTTTTTTGGATTTTGAATAAAATGGGGGGGATCGTTGCCCTCTAGCATTCAAAAAAATGTTGCCATACATTTTTGGACCACCCTAATGTACACTCTAGGTTGCATTAACCACTACAAGGAGGTTTTCTCTGAACAAACAAAGGTCTATAATAAATTTATAAATTAATTTTTTTGATATTACATATGAAATATTGAGCAGGCCTGTGGCTGCATGGAGGACATGCAGACCCGGTATCCTTAATTAATTTTTAGGAGAAGGACGCATTACATATTTTTTGCTATTTTTTTAGCTTAACAGATTTTTTAGAAGTTTACATTCTTATAATTTTATTGCAAGTCTAGAAAAATCATGATAAGCAACTAATATTAAAATATTGAGAAAAGTCGTCCAAAAAATATAAAAATTACAAATAAATGATTTATTTATTTATTTAACGTAAGATTTAAAATTATTTGAAGGATTTTTTTTAATGATTTCAAAAGTTGCATGGAGGCTATGAAGGATCTTAAAAAGTTTTGAAGGATTTGAAAAATTTGTTAAATTATTTTGAAAGATCGAACAGAATTTCAAGACGATTTCATATACTTCAAAAGAGTATGAAAATTTCAAGGAATATCAAGGAATATCAAGGAGTTTTATAGGAGTAACAAAGATTTCAATGTATTTAAAAAATGTCACCCTATTTAAGGGATTTTATAGGATCTCCAACGACTTAAAAGGTTCACGGGATTTAATAGGATTTAATAGTATATTACATGGAGAATAGACACATAAGGGAACCAAGGTAATGTAACCGCAAATGACCGAATTTTTTTCGTATGAAAATGGTGACGATACTTCCAGTGTTCAATTATGTATTCAGGTCATAGGTCCGGGTGAAGTTCCGAAAAGCCCTTACCTCCGATTTATTTGAAACTCCGTGTACCTATGTATTTTGACGCGCTGATCACGAATATTATTATTATTATTATTACACCATTAAGCCATTTCCTTTTCGGGGTAGGCGTGACTCACTCGGCAGGGGAAAGGAGTAGTGTGTGGAAGGGATAGAGATTTTTCAGATTGATACAGAATTCTCGTGCTATTTAAGTAAATAACACGTTCGTTCCGCAACACTGCTCCGACCCAGGTTGCTGATCAATCTCTCTAGCAATCACCCCAAGCGAAGAACCTCACGAAGTAGTTATGTAAGGTTCCCCACTTGGGTCCATTAATGATAGTGAAAATACCCGCAAATTTTATTTTCATCGTGAAAACAATGAAAAACCCATAAAAATCATGTTCTTTTACGTTCATCTTAGTGAATAGTGTAAATTTGTAAAAAAGTTTCAAATAAAAGTTGTAGATCCTATGAAAATACATATTTTATGTTTAATATATTTTTACCCTACGACTAAAGACTGTTCACAAATATAACTTAGGTCAGACACGACCCCCTTTCCAACGTGTCATGGTGGGGGGGGGGCATCCCAATGACTGTTCACAAAAATAACTTAGGTTACACACGACCCCTTTCCAATATTTCATGGGGGGGAGGCACCCATGTGACTGGTCCCAGACAAAACTTAGGTCATACACGACTCATTTACAACATGTCATGGGGGCGGGAAGGCATCCCAATGACTGGTCATAAAAATAACTTAAATAACTTACGACCCCTTTTCCAGCGTCTCATGGGGGCGGGAAGGCACCCCTGTGACTGGTTCCAGAAAAAACTGAAATAACACAAGACCCCATTTCCAGCGTCTCATGGGGCGCGGGAAGGCACCCCTGTGACTGGACCCAGAAAAAACTTAGGTCACACACGACCCCTTTTCCAACGTGTCATAGGGGGCGGGAAGGCACCCCAATGATTGGTCACAAAAATAACTTAGGTCAGACACGGCGCCCTT
>NC_046664.1:62805020-62831202 GCF_010883055.1 Belonocnema kinseyi
GTCACACACGACTCCTTTTCAAACGTGTCATGGGGGGGGGGAGGCACACCTGTGACTGGCCACAGAAATAACTTAAATAACTCACGACCCCCTTTTTAGTGTCTCATGGGGGCGGGAAAGCACCCTTCTGACTGATCACAGAATTAGACTCAACCTTCCAAGAATTTTTTATGTTCAGTATTTCTGCGATTTTCAATATTTAACGTCCATCCAGCCTTCCAGGAATTTTTCATACAATTTGAGTCGCACTACTAAACATTTTGCAGTATATCTATGATTTTTCATATTTATCGTCTATTTTGTCGAAAACCATCAGTCATAAGGTAAAAATATATTTAACATAAAATATGTATTTTGAAAGGATCTACAACTTTTATTCGAAGCTTTTTTTAAATAAATTTTCACTATTCACTGAGATAAACGTAAAGAAACATGATTTTTATGGGGTTTTCATGGTTTTCACCATGAAAATCAAATTTGCGGGCATTTCACTATCATATTCGTAATCAGCGCATCAAAATACAAAGGTATACGAAGTTTCGAATTAATCGGAGGTAAGCGCTTTTCGGAACTTTATCCATAGGACCTTGTTTAAGTTTAAATGACCTTAAAGGGATTTTCAAGGCTACAATGTACCTGTGAGGTGGGTACATATTAGAACGTAAAATTTCCCGCTTTATACGTTTAGAAAAAGTTGACCTTTCAGGTCATCGTCAAGATCAAAGTAAAGGTTACCATTGAATTCCTCGTTGAAAGTTACTTTAAGAATGACCTTGAACTTTCTGCAAAATATCTTACCTGAGGAAATATTCAGCCGTCCCGAGAGTTTTGTGACACATGGTATAATAGAGGCGTTTAGCATACATGCAGGATGCAGGCGGAATCTTATAGGCTTCTCAGTGGTTTCGAATATGATTCTTATTTCAAGTTGGTTTCTAACCGTTTTTATTCGATATTTATATTCTTTTTTTAGGGGTGTGAAAAAAACTCGAAGTTCGAACGATTCGAGTCGAGCTGAGCTCGATCCAGTTCGAGTCGAGTCGAATCGAGATCGAGCTTTTCAGAAAGCTAGCAACTTTGCGAATACTCGAATGTCTTCGAGAACTCGAATTACATCGAAAACTCAAAACTTTCGAAACAATTATTTTGTAAAGGGTTAGGTTTACTTAGAACTTAGAGGTTCGACCAAAGCCTGTTTCCAACCGAACCTTTGATAAATTATATATAATACATTGTACGTCCTTTGATACGCCGCATCTGACGTCATTTTCTTTAAAAGCGACAATGCGACTGATCGCCTTGTGTATGTTTTAGAACTGTATGAAATTTATAAACAAAGTAACAATATAATTCTTCATCTTATGTTTTAGAACTGCATGAAATTCAGAAATAACTGACAATGCGAGTGATCATGTTATGTTTTAGGACTGTATGAAATTCGTTAACAATTAACAATGTGACTGATCTTCTTATTTTTTATGTTTTAGAACTGTATGAAATTCATAAACAAGTAACAATCTGATTGATGGTCTTATGTTTCGCAACTATATGAAATTCAAAAACGAATGAAATATAAGGGAATATTCAGCAACCATAAGGGGCTAACCAACCAAATTGACAAAATTCACATTTTTGGCTTTTTGTATTGACCAATCTGTCATACATGTCGTGCTTTTTTCAAACAGTGAAATTTTTTTTTTTTTTTAATAACAAAGTTCCTCAAGAGGCAATCCCAAGTCGTAATCGGTTCTGAAGGTAGATATGGATACTACAAACACGTTTTTGCGCTTATTTGACAATAGAAACTGCATACAAGAAGCAGCTGTTTGTCAACAAGTAACGTGCGTGAGTATTGCTCTTTTTTCTTTTGAACATATTTAATTATTGAAAATGTCTACGAATTTCACTAAGGTTATTATTACAGAGGGTTTTCAAAGCAGTTAAAAAAATCATTCTTCCAAGTCGGTTTTTCGCGTATAAAAATAAGAAAAAGTGTAAAACGTATATTAAATGTAGCGCCAATGTAGGCCTGGCTTGAGATTGACCCCTTTATGTTCGTCGAATACCTCTTGGGATAGCCCCCGGAAAACTTTGAGAGTGCACAGTTGGAGAAATATTACAAATATTGCTCTGAAACCTTTATATGTTTTAGATTATACTATTTTTTTCAGTATTGTTAAGGCTAACAAAAAATTACACAAAAATATAAATGATACATTTTTTCTGTTCTCCTGCAATTTTTTTCGAATAAGGGTTAGTCCCTTATAGTTCCCGACTATTCAAGTGATTGTCTTATGTTTTAGAGCTCCATGATATTTTAAAACAAATGACAGTGCGATTGATCTTCTTATCGTGAATACACCATCGAACGCTAAACGTGCCATGAGAATGTCCCCGCGCGACGGGCAGATTTTGCATACTTATTACATTTACATAATATATTGAAGGAAAATGATGTCTCACCTTTCTAGCTTTCATTTCAGCGATGTCATCCATGATGTCTAGCTGAAGATTATGTGTACTTCCGCTATTGCTTGGAGGGCCGGAGATACCGGAAACGGATTCGCGTCGACCTGGCAGTATTCGGGGGGCCCCCATTGGAAAGGCTGCAATGGATTCTCGACGATTTGGTCCAAACAAGGTCGTGGGCACTTTTGAAATTGTGACAACGGAGTGTCTTCGCCCACCCGGTTGAGGAGTTGGTCCTTGGGATAATGTGGCAAGGAACGATGCCTCCCTGGGAGATGGTCCCGAACCTTCGCCCCCTCTTTCACTCAGCCGACGGACCTATTTATTTAATTGAAGAACTTTTTTATTTAATATGCTACTTAGTTTTTTATTTATTTTGAAGCTTTAAAAATAAATTAAATATTTAACAGTGTTATTTATTAGAACCTATTCTATCGTATCCTAAAAAGTGGTGCGACCACATTTCTCGAAAATCTCGCCATCATTTATGTTGAAATCGTGATTGGCTTTTCATTACTTGATGCTGCTATTTTATATTTTAAATTTTTGAAAATTAAACCTACAAATTAAAAATGTTATGCATATATGTTTCACGTTAGTGCTATTCGATGTTAATTAGTATCTTTAAAACAAACAAATTCTACTTTAAAATCATGAGGCTTCGAAGAAGACTTTATATTTTTAGACATTTTAATTCGAATTAATTTTTTAACCGGAATGAGCATTTTTAAACAGAAATCATAATCAAGACTCCCAATACTTAATTTTTGTATGTTATGTTAACGTTGTAGACCGAAAATTCATCTCTCCGGTTGAAAATTAAATGATTTTGTTCAAAATTGGCTTAATTAAGATTGAAAATTAATTTTTTTACTGAAAACTTAATCATATTATTTTTGGTTGAGAATTTATATTTTTTAGTTGAAAATTTAACTATTTTGTTAGAGAGTCATCTTTTTAGTCTTTTTTAAAATCTTTTTTAAAATCTTTTTTAAAATGTGTATCTTTGGTTGAAAAAGCGATTTTTTTTGGTCTGGTTAAGAATTTGTAAATTTGGTTGAAAAATTAATTTCTTCTTGAATATTCAACTATTTTGTTAACGTCACCTTCTTCGGTAAAAGATTTAACTGTTTTGTTGAACATTCGTATTTTTTTATTACAAAATTCGTTAAAATTTCAACTTTTCCGGTTAAAAATTCAACTGTCTTCTAAAAAATCGTCTTTTTGACTCGAAAATTCAACTATGTGGTTAACAATGCAACTGTTCTGGGCTTAAAAGCAAAATTTTTTGCTGAAAATTCAACTGTCTTCTCAAACATTCGTCGTTTGGCTGTCTTGCTTATGTCAACTATCTGGTTGAAAATTCATCTTTTCAGATGTTAAATTCAACGATTTTCTAAAACGCATGATTTTTAGTTGTGGAAAATTTATGTCAAATAATTATGAAGTATCCTTGGGGAATTAACCTATATTGTTGAAAATTCGTCTTTTTTGCTTGAAAAGGAGCAAACAGAAGCGGAGCGGGCTATAATGAGTTAGTTCCCACTCACCGTCAGCCTTAAAATCGGCGCTATAGAAGAGTTTCACTGTATTTTGAAAAAAATTAAACTATTTGGTTAACAATTAACTTTGTTTTTTTCGTTCTTATTTTTTGTAGAAAATTTAACTGTTTTGTAGAAAATTCTAATCTTTGGTTTAAAACTGAAACATTTTCGTAGAGAATTGAATTTTTCTGTTGAAAATTCATCTTTCTTGGTTAAAAATGGATTTTTTCTTGAAAATTCCTCTGTTCGGGATTTAAAATAAACAGTTTTCTAAAAACGTTCGTCTTTTTCGAATAAAAACTCACTTCCTTTATTAGAAAAACTTTTTAGTTGAAAATTAATTATTTTATAACTACTTTTTAATTTAATTAATTTTAATAAAAAGATTTCCCCCCCTATTATTTCTCTATTTTCGTGAAAACCAAGCTATTTTTCTTGTTTTTAGATAATTTTAGGGGTTCAAGTCTACAGTGAGTTTATTAGATAAATATTAAAAAAATGTTATAATAAGTAAATTTTAATGTCTGGGATAAAATTTTGCATTCAAAAGAAATTAAAAATATAAGAGTGAATCTCCTAGTTATCGCGACTGTCCCACTAACAATAAAACTTGGGTTTAATTTAAATATATTTTCAAAAATATATGTTAAAAGAAATACCTAATGATAAAACCCACTTATTTTTAGAATTTCTAATAGCAAGTAGAAATTACATTAATTCAAATCAAATAAAAAGTAAGAAAAATCGCATCACGATCACTGGGACGTTTACCTCATTGTTTTATCGATCTTTTTATATGATTATGAAAATACGTTCTCTAATTGCGAATGCATTTTTACAAAACGTAAACATATCAGTGTTCTTTATTCCTAATTATTTAAAAAATATTTGCTATTTAAGAATCGAATGTAATGAAAATATTTTTTTCGAATACTCCGGGGCTGGTATGACATCCATGCTGAATTTCAACCCTCTGGCACAAATATTGTAAGAGCTAAGAGGGGTAAACGACGAAATTGACGGAAGGACACCCGATCGTTCGTTATAAGGATTTTTGGTGTAACCTAAGAAACCCCAAAAATAGGGGAATCTGGAAAAATGCGTTTGATGAAGAAAGCAGGGCTAAAAATAGGGAGAAATGAGGAAATATGTTCCGCATTAAACTGAAGCTTCCAGAAAAAGTGCAAAACTGTTGTGCGCACAGATTAAAAATTTCCTTTTCTTTAGCCTTATGAAATACCAATAAGGCATATTTTTAATCTAGGGGAAGTAATTTTTTATTTTTTATTTGTGAGTATTTTTTAAGATAAAGCTGAAGTGAAAATGCATTATGAAAAATATCCGTAAAAGCATTTCCCTAATTTAGTCCTATGTATGCGGAGGGTTTATTAGAATCAAATATTCAACAAACCTCCTCAATTTCATCCTTAATAAAACATGAGCCCCGCAAGGGAGAAGAGGAAATTCTAAAAATAATTTCAGTTGAAAAATTTCCATTTTTGATCAATAATTATAGTAAGTTGCCTATTTTAATCGAGAACAAAATTTCCGAAATTTTCCTGTTTCCAACCAATTTTTAACGTAATTGATATTAAAAAATTCAAACTTTTAAGACTGAATATTTGGGAGCTTTCAAATTTGAAGTCACGCGTCATTTCAAGCTTTCTTACCCCCTCGTGCCCCTTGTCACACTAAGTCACGAATTAACGAGACCCCACCTATAATATTACGTCACGTTCTTTTGACCCCCCCCCCCTTTCACATCTTTATAAATAATCATAAAATACTTTTCAGAATCTTCTCAAATATGGGAATCAAACGTTACATGCATAAAGTCAAAAATATAAACCTGATTATTAACACTTATTCTTCTCAAAGAACATGTATATGGACTTGATACTTTGTTGTCAATTAAAAACAAGAAAACCCTCCGTGACATCACGCGTAGAATGACTGCCCCCGTATGTCATGCTTGACAAGACCCTCCCCCCCCTGCCCACGGTGCGTGACATCATAAGTGAACGCTCCTTTTGTTAATTTCAAATAATAAAAACTACAATACAAATTAAGGCACACAGTGGAACCATTTTAAATCTTAAATTTTAGAAATTGAAGTTATACATTTTTTAATAACAATTTTTTAAATTTAAGCGCTTAATAACATCTAAGTCAGCACATAGATGCTTTTAATATTTTCCATATAAACAAATTTAAATTAACTGCCATTAAGCTGCAAAATTGGTAACTTTTATCAATTTAAAATTTAAAAGATTTCTGGTTAAAGAATTTAAATCCACGCTAGCATTTTCGATCCACTAAATTAAAACTAATCCTCCCTTTCAACTCACATTAATTAAAATGTTAAAAGTTAAAAAAAAGTTGTACTCAAAACAATGTTTCGGTTGCTTTGAAAAATTAGCAGAGATGTAGCCTCTGGAAGCTTCACCAAGATCGTTCATCAAACGATCGATCCCGAGGCAACCGGAACTAATAAGTCATCCGACTCGTCACGTCACACAAAACCAGAAGATGATCGAATCGGGAGAATCACTTAACAAAGAATCGAACGCGAAAAAAGCATGGACTTGAAATTGAAGCACAAAAATACCTGAATGTTCTCGAAAAGTACACTTCAATTAAAATTGTTTCAAGAATCGGAATGGCTATATTCGCCTATCGACTGCACCTTGAGAGATACTGAACAGCTTGTGCCTAGGCTGCTCAACCAAGAACCATCACGCTACTACCTACGTCCCCACTCCGAAGAAAAAAGATAGCACCAGAAACTCAAAAACAGAGAGAAACCTTCAGGGAGAATAAGGATTGGGAGGAAACCATATTTTTACTGCCAATGAAACCTAAATGTCACTCAACAAAAGAACAATGAGTTCAAACAAATTATTAAGACGAAATTTTCTCCCTTCCAAACCAATAAAAAAAATTACTAGTTTCCAATTCAGAAAAAAAGATAAATAACACAAATTTTTTCCCTTCCAACTCAATAATAATAAGAAAAACAAAAAAGGGCAAACGTTTAGAACAGCGGCTTCTCCCGTATGACCCTTTAACGTAAAAAATATCAAAAACTTGTTATTATTTGATGAATTCTAAATGAAAAAGGTAGGGGAAGAGCATGTTCGAGGAATTTTTTTATCTAATATTTAAAAAAACTGTCCACAATGAAAGTTAAGTACTGGCTTTTCCTGACTTTTTCATTTAGAATTCATAAATAATAATAAGTTTTTGATATTTTTTTACGTTAAAGGGTTTAATGGGAGTAGCCGCTATTCTAAAGTTTTACCCCAAAAAACATCTCTTGCAGCTCAGAAAAGATTGGAAACGAAAATTTCCTCCTTTCCCAATAAATAAACATTTTTAAATTAAAAAATATGCTTCTTTCAATTTTTAAAATATTTAAAACCAAAATTTCCACCCTTTCAACTCGACAAAAGTCTTTACAAAATATAAAATTCACCTCTGCCAGTTGAAAAAATTAAAAACTAGAATTTCCTTCTTTCAAACTCAATAAAAATGTTAAAAATTCGAAATTTGCCCGCCTTCAACCCATCAAAAATGTAAAAAACCATAAAGTTACTCCTTCAACTCGGATAAAAATTTGAATACCAAAATTTCTTTCCTTTTTTTAAAATTTTAACAATTTTTTTATATAATCCTAATAATTGCTAATTTTAAATGAACAAAAATGGAATATTTTGATTTTCAGTTCAAAAACTTAATTCTTGAACCGAAAATGAAACGAATTGTGAAGAAAATACTTAAATTTTCAACTATAAAAGATGAACCTTTATTCGAAAAAATGAATTATTAACAAAGTAGTTCAACTTTCAACCAATTAGTTGAGTTTTTGACAAAAGAAGATGAATTCTTAACGAAAAAGTTACATTTTCAACAAAATAATTAAATTTGAACCAAACAGAAAATTTCTACCGTACAAAATAAAAAGATATGTAAGTCTAGTCTCACTCGAATTGAGAAAATCGAGAAAGGCTGTTTGCCTAAAAAACTTTAATACTGAATAAAATTTGGAATTATTCAGAAAAGCTATTTGGGTAAAAATAATGTGCTTTTTCATATTTGGGGATAAAAAAGTTTTTTTTTAAAACAATTTTTATTAGAAAATGGACCTGCGATGTTTTACTAGTCGCGGAAAGTCAAAAATGCAAGGAAAATAGAACACAAAGTCACTTGCGGACGATGTCTTTCTCGAATAGCTCGAGCGCAAACATACGTAAGAGACACTGTGTACTCAGTGGCTGTTCCGAACTTACCCGAACGATTGTTGCTAATGTATAGCTGAGTTTAGCCGGGACTTGTTTCCCGTGTATTTCCGATCAGAGTCGGAGCTAATTCACAAGACGGAAACATGCATAAAGGCAAGCGATTCTTTTCGTTTGCAAATTCGCACCGCACTCGGTGACTTTTACAACCCAAAAAAGACACAAAGTTCTTCAGGTTTTTTTTCATGTGTATGCTGATGACGTTTTAGATTTATTGTACAACCTTTAGGACATGCAGAGTGCTTTGCGTATCCTTTTCTGTTGTATTATTTAAGTTTTTCAAATGTCCTTATTTATAAACAATCGTTTTTTGCAATAAATATTAATAATTAATAATTTTTATTAACGCAGTTAGATGCAGCTTTCTTTTATGCATTCAAAAATACCAAAAACTCATTTTTCATAAAAATGTCACTTATATATCTTTTTAGTTTGGACGGCAGATTTAACCAAAACAGATGAATTCCGAACCAAACATAAATTTAGACTTTTCCACCAAAAAATTAACTTTTAACCAAAAATAGTTAGATTATTTTTTTATATTTCTATTCATTTAGTCCAAAATGAAGCAAAGAACGAAAGAATGGAATCTTCTTGAAAACAGGAAAAATAAGAATTCTTTGAAAAGGGGGAAAATGCTCAAAAAAATGTGTAAAGAATTTAATTTAAAAGTTTTCATATACATATTTGTATCGAATAGTTTTGTTTAAATAATGCAATCTTATTAATTATATTTTAGGCAGGGCTCTAAAGCTCTGTTCTCAGTTACATTCCAAATAGAAAATTAATAAAATTGCACTATTTGAACAAACAAACAAAAAACTCAAATGGGCCAGGCAGTAATTGGTCACATTACAGACTGTCGCGTGCCCTTAATTGAAGAAAATGATTTAGATTAATTTACTTCACAGAGCAAAGTGGATGTTCATATTTAACCAATTACTTCTTACCTCGAAGGTTTTTTTTAGAGAGGAAATAGTACTCTTATCATTTATTTTATACTATCCAAACAATTTATAACATTGACTTTAAGCTTCATCGAGTGAACTATACAGATGTCGAAATCAATTTTCATGAAATTGACGGTAAGATTCATCGAGCGGCCGATAGAGACATGGCGTTTTTCTAGACTCGGACGACTTTAACATCTTGAATCTTTCAGTTTAGCATCTCGGAAGTTTTTTTTTTCAGTTTAGCATAAAGATACAGTGAAACTCTTAGACTGTGTTGGTTTTGGGACTGGTGGTGGGGGGAACCAACCCGAGAGAGTCAATTTTCAAAAGAACTATATTAGGGAGCTCTGTGTGTGAGTTTCACTGTATGTTAATGCCTAAGATCTCAAAAAGATAGTATAATTAGTGCGGTTTGAACATGCATTTTTCTCTGCGTTGTTAAACTTTGATCTCCTGTTTTTGTTTATTTTGCGTACTTTTTTTTCTTTGACTGGTAGGTGTTTATCATGAATGCAATAATTCTTACTTGAGACGCAGTGATTCCAGAAGTGCACTGTGGGGTTGGTAGAGAGTGTTTTCGAGTATCTCGCCATGGCGACAGAAGATAGGGATTTAGAGAGGGTGAGTCAGGATCTAGACAACGAGGTGGTGATTCGTTTCTTCGACGCTCGTCTTCTTCTTCTCCAAGTGTGCTTTCTTCCACTACGATGAGGGGTTCTCCGCCTCCACTGCCACTGCTCAGGCTCGAACAAAAAGATTGTCGTCTCATTCTGGCTCGAAATATCTGGAAAACAATACAAATTCACATATTGTTACTAACTTGCAGCAATCCAACTCATTAAAATCAAATGAATAATTAATTAAAATACCATTTTTTTTTGTTGCAATTTTGCTAATACAATTTCTGGGTTGACTATTTGCAAAAGTTTAATTATGGCTATATTTGTAATAAAAAACAGTGTAGGTTGAAGTGTGACATAAATTATCATTGTTTATGGTCTTATAGGCGAAACATGGTGTCTCTGAACTGACTTCAATCCAAATGAACTTTCACCCGATTTTTTTTTAAATAGGAAAGTACCCATCAGGAAGATTAGGATCTGTGATTCTTTCAATTTCAATAGAAATTAGTGAAATCCTATTATTATTTCAGAGAAATTTGGAAATCAAAGGATTTTCTCAAAATTTGAAAATTACGAGTTAGGTCACATTAAACTTTGTGGTTGGATTGTTTGATTAATCGATTTATCTGGAATCAATATTTATGAATCAATGAAACTTACATGTAGCAAACAATTCTGTTTCTGCAGAATTTGCACAATTTTAAGTTATTTTATATATTTACGGATATTTTCTGTAACAGTTACAGACTTTTTGATTAAATTTGATAATTTAAATCTGTTAAATTGACAGAAAAGTTCAGTAAATTTTATAGAAAATATACGTAAATTTATCAAATAATTGAAAATTTTGTAAACTCTGCAGAAAATTCGGTAATATTTACAGAAAATCTATGCTGTCCCCATTTTAACTGAAAATACTGTAACCTTAACAGAATTTTTTCTGCGTGGTAGAGGCATTACAGAAAAAATGATATATTTTGAGAAATATATACTTAAATTTAAAATTCGCACGAAAAAAATAACACATCTTTTGATTCAGTTTTGTCGTGAAATTGTTTCGTTTTAATTTTTTAAATCAGGATAGCAAGGTCTCTTGTGAAAGATAGAAGCTGCAACTTGTGTACAAATTTCTTGTCAAACTTTGTTCTATTTTCAGTATGTCTTGGATTTAATGTGCAGGTGCGTGTGTATGGAATAAAAAAACTTGATTACTTGCAATGCTCATAATTATAAAGAAATCTGTTAACAAATACTCAATATTAAAGCTTTTGTTAGTTTTTAAATAATATTACGGTGTTAAAGTTACTTTTTCTAATCGGCAAGCTGATATTAATCATGAAAATATTTCTCGCGATATTATTTGTTAATTTTATAAACAAATGCACCTTGTAGACATCTGCAAGTAAGGATAGATGGCATTTTCTTTGAATCTTTCTGAAATTATGTTGCCAATGAGTTTAAGAAATAAAAATTTAACATTCGATATTATTTTTTAATTTTATGAATCAACTGTATGTATAAGCAATTGCCAAATGTTACATGATGTTTTCAACATTAAACTTTACGGGCAACATGATTGAAGGACAATAATTGAAAGAAAACATTCTTTTTTTATTTACTTTAAATTGACTTAATAAAAATTTGTTTATCGAATTTTTTTTATGATAATTATCATTAAAAGTAAACAGTTTTTTTATCTCATACATAACTGCGTATCTAAATCCAAGCCATATGAAAAATGTTACGCACGCCTTACTGAGATGAAGATATTTTTACGTCCGAAAGAGTCTTCACGACTGTATGTATTGCACGGGGAATAAACAAGGAATTTTTATACTAACATTTTTTTTTAAATTTATGTTCTGATTTTAAAAAAATGAAAAGAGTAGTAATTTACGAAAAATTAAATCAATATTTTTTTTTATTTTTTTTGTTCAGCAAAAAAAAAATGTTTTGAAGTATTATATTCTCAAAATGAATCAGTTTCAGCTTTAATACTTCTAAATTTCATAAAAAAATCCAATTGTTTCTTCAAAAAATATCGAAATTTCGAAAAAGCTTTTCATTTGTTCAGACCGTCCTATTTCTAAAGTAATTCCTATAAAACTAAAAAAATTGAACATTCCATCTCTTAGAGTTTGGGAGATATGGCCTTCAGAACTGATTTTTTAGTGAAATAGTCCGAAAATGTCTTCAATTTTAGTTTTTGAATATTTGCTCATTTTCTGTGCATTGCAGAAGAAAGTCGTGCTTAGATCAGTTGAAGTACAACGTCCATCTATCGTACTTTTTTACTAGCAGGGGAAGTAGATGAAAAGAAGTGGGGGAAGTGATGGGAGCAGAAGTAGAGGAACTGTAGAGAGGGGTAGCAGCGAAAGTGAGGAGAACGGTTGCAGGGGAATAAAGGAGGGAGGATGTGTAAGTGGGAGAACTGGGAGAAGGAATGGGAAATGAAGGTGTAAGTAAGGAGAAGTAGAGTAGAAAGGAGGAGAAGTCGGAGAAGTGAGGAGATGGGAAGTTTTTATGGGGAGATTTGAACGACGTAGTGAACGTCTTAATAGGCTACGACAACCTTTTTTGAAAGACTTGTTTTTATGCAATTTTGTCACGCATTGAGTTTTATCGAAATGACTGGTTTCTAGGATAATTTTGATTTGCATCTGAAATATTGATAGGCAATATCAAGCAGGAGAAGTTATTAGGATGTATTGATGTGACGGAAGCGAGGAGATACTAGGTAGGGAGGAGGAAGAGATGATAAAAGATGGAGGAAAATAAGGAAAAGAGAGAGAGAGAGAAAGAGGGGAATGGAGTTAAGAGATAATAAAAGAGAGAGGGAAAGAACCTATAACACCTTTCTTGAAGAGTAATTGAAGGTTGAAGGAGAGGAAGTGGGTTGGAAAGGGATATAAAGAGGGGAGAGGTTGATGGGATTGGAGAAGTAAGAAACTAGCGAAAGTGAGCATAATATAATAAAACCGGGTAGATAACATTCGATCTGTCATAGAGATAAAGAAAAAGTATACTTTTTATCTCAATTTCTGTTATTAATACGAAACATTGGATAGAAATGGAACAGCTTGGAAGAAATTAAAGAAGAAATACGGATCCGAACAATTATGGAATAAAAAACATTCTTTCTTTCTTGTTTTTATGTGTTTTTTCTGGGAAAATTTGATTTGAAATTACTGGATACCTACTCTCTTTTTTGCGGATAATTTCTACTTTCTTTCAAGTTTTTCTTTCCACATTTTTCATGAGAAGCGATATTGCAAAGAACCTTCAAAATGACAGTTTTTACAGTAGAAGTTTATGAGAAATAAAAAAAGTAAGATTCCGTCTTGATCGTAAAATGTACAACTACAGATGACAGAAAATGAAGTACTTAAAAAAATGTCCATGTTTCATATGAAACTTTTCTATATATATGAGCTGTCTCATTTTTACAATCGGATCTATCCTTCATTGACCAGGTTGCTTCTTGTATTGCGTGTTTTCAATCTTCTAGACTTCATCCCTTATCTGTTTCGATAGCGTACTTTGTTCTTAAATCATTTTTTAAAAATAAATTTTTTTCTTACCAATATAAACTTCTTAAATTTTTAAAATTTATAGATTGTTTCCTTATAAGAAAGGACATTAATTTTAAACGTCAAGTAATGCTTTGCAACCTAATATTCATTAATCCATTCAAGAATTGTTATCTCGCTACTCTAAATATAGATTTACTGTACAATTTTTTGTTTTTGTGTGCATTTTATTTTTGTTCTCCTAGTAAAAAATTAACTTTTAAGCGAAAATTTCACATTGAACTAACACAAAGCGACATCAAGGGGTATTTATGGAAACAGATTTCCCTGCGACATTGTCTTTTTGTAATAAATAAAACTTGTTTCACAGGAGCTAAAGCACAAGGAGCGAATTTTATTTTAAAACTCGAATTATAGTAGAATTCATGTTCTCATTATATTACTGATTTCATATTCCTAATAGTTTTTACAAAACAAGAAATGTTTAATTTTCGGAAGAATGAACCTTAATTAAATAATAATAATAAAATAAAGAATAATACAATGTATTGAAAAAATTAAAAAACTAAATTTCTCTGAAAAAAGATTTTCTGACACGGAGAAATGTGGATGTTCAAACGTAACATCTAGATGTTCAGGGTTAACATAGTATATGTTTAACTATAGGAAAACAATCTAGATGTTCACAGTTAGCATCTGCAGATCTTAAAAAGTGAAATATTACCCTCTAACATCCAAAATGTTCAACTGAAAAATCCGAGATATTACATGTATGGTTATGTCAAATAACGTCTGTTAATATTTGAGTTTACTTATTTATGGTCATTTTATAGAATTAATTGATAACTTATTTGTGAATTTTAAATAAAACTTTAATATTTGTACACGAATGAAAAACAGATAAATGTCGATCAGATGATGCTTTCAGTTAAGTTGAAGTTATATTCAATATTTATAGTTCAAAATAAAAAGGGGTTAAGTAATCAGAGAACGAATGATCCTTAATCTGAATTAAATATTCTGTCTATTTTAGGTTACTTAAAATCAAATTTTATTTCAAATTTATAAACCTTTTGTCAAATGTGTTAACCCAGTGGGTACAAAATTTGGCGACGTCTTTAGGACATCGTTACGACATCGTTACGACATCCTATGTCCATGTCGCTGAGGTGTCTTTGCGATATCGTAAATAAGTCGTATGATCTGACGATGTTTTTACGATATTGTAAAGACACCGAAATGTCATGGACATAGAATGTCGTAAAGTTGGCTTAAAGATGTCTTAAAGATGTCGTAAAGATGTCGTAAAGACGTCGCTAAATTTTGCGCCTACTGGGAAGTCAATAAACATAAAACATAAGATTATTTTTCTCTTCTTTACACAGAAAAAAGTCGTTATCCAATTTTATTTAAGGGCATCTAATTTTTATTCTTTGAAAATATTCCAAAATTGTAATATTCCATCATTTCAATATTGAAAATATATAGCCGTCAAACATAGCCGTGAAATTGCAATGCGCGATGCGCAGGCGCTCGGGCAGTTTTGAAATGTGAATGTGTTTCAGTTCAACATAAAAATATTTTTACGCCTAATATCTAAAAAGATGATTAATGTTTGGCAAGAATATCTGCATGTTAGGTGCTACAATCTTACCCTTTGAACATCTACATTTGAACATCCATTTTTCTCCGTGAAGTCGCTTCACTCAGAATCGGATCACAGAACTTCCGATTGCCGGCCGGGTTCTTACCCAAGTAAACTGTGAGAGAGATCGAAAGAAAAATCCTTTATTAAGAAATATAGGCTATCTCAATCCAGGTGTTGAATTTATGATACGGGTAATTTTCAGGGAATCTGTATTATCAGCAGAGTAGTTAAGGGGCTTCCATAAACCACGTGGCCTAATTTTTACCACTTTTTGACTTCCCCCTCTCCCCATGTGGTCCACCGTGGCATTATCGTCACGGCGAAGAAAAATCGTTTTTATTTTTGCAATTTTGAATATTTTGAAAATTGAAGGTTATAAGGTAAGTGTGCCAGTTATCGGAAGCTTAAGGTGAATATTAGATTTCAAATGCTTAAAAAAATATATTAAACATATGTAACGCTTAAGAAATGGGTTTTATCGAATAAAGCGTACCTTTAGAAGCGTAAATTACTTATTACATGTAACATATTCCATAGAATGAATATTATAAGAAGTTCGAAGTTATAAACACGAGAATGCATAGGCTATCGGCAAGTCAGAAATCTGACCGTTTCAATTATCGGCACTTCGATGTGTGAGTGATCGGCAATAACGTTTAGGAAAAATCATTTTTGCTGAGAACGAAGAACACAACAGCTTACTATATTTAAAATACTGCCCATCTGCCGACAACCCATGCATTGACGAAGACTGGCAGATTTACCTTATGACAGTTGAAAGCTGTTTATATGTTATCTACAAGGGGTCCAACGGTCTAAACTTGTTATCTGTAGTGTTCTATCGTTAGTTTTATATTGTTTTCCCGGGCACGCATGTCTCTGTGTTGTTTCTCAAGCTGCGGGCAAGTTTTTTATTTAAAAATGTTTGGAACGCAAGCCAAACATAGATGTGCTTGCAAAAATTGAAAATATTGTATTGCAAGAATTTGCTGAGTGTTAGTAAGCGAGACGCCTCGCTCACTTTCGTCTTTACCACGATCTGTAGCCGACAATATCGAAGGTGACGTGAAAATAGTCCCAAAAAACTTATGATACACACATATACTTAACTGCACACGCGCTGAAATGTGTCTCACTCATGTGTATACTCATCTCTCATGTGTATTCTACGGGTAAACTGAGCCATGTGAGAAAAGGCACGGATTTCCCATAAGAAGCCTTAAGCTGTCAACAGGTTTAGACCGCGGACCTATGCCCTAAATGCCAAAACGCGATTTTCGAAGATCCATTTAAAAAAACACTAAAAGGGATTTTGCCGTTTCGCTTGCGGGATATTAACTACATATAAAAAATGTTCCAGAAAATACAAGAAAACCAATTTCGAAAAAAAAAATCAGATAACAGCTTAGACCGCCGACCTTCAATTGATAAAATTTTAAATTAGGCAAAATACGGAATTTAATATGTTTAATTCGTTGTTAAATTCCGTAATGTTAAAATTGAAAGTCTTTGAAAATTGAAAGGTTAATTGTAGCATTTTATACCTTTGAAAATATAAAATACTCAGTTTATTTTTCCACTCCCTGATTGCGTGCTTTTGTCTCTTTTATTTCATTCTACCACCCAATTTGACAGTTTATCATTATACGTCAGTTTGAGATCTTATAAAATTCTGTTTATACATGAAGTTTTTCAATTGAATAGAATTTCTTTAGTTTGAGTTGGAATATAAAATTCTCGTCACTAAAAAATTGAACTATACTGGAACCTGAATTTCCTTAAACAGGATTTGTACGCTTCTATATTTGATGTCCGCGGAAATTTTGTTCATGAGGGGAGCCGCATGGCTAAGAGAAAAGCGATGCTCAATCAAGCGTGACAAGGACTCATTTCAAAAGGCAAAAGGCATTTCAAAAGTCTAAGATTTTCAATTATTACTCTTTAAAATTGAAAAAATTTGAATGGTAAATTTTTTGAATTGAAGAATTTTTTTTAAAGAAAAATGCATAACTTTGAATTGCAAAACTTTAAAATTGAAAAGTTTTTAATTAAAAAAAGTACAATTAAACGTTATGCAAGTTTATACATTTGCAATTGAAAATTCTGTAAATTTAAAGATGTACATTTGAAGTTTCATCAATTTGGGAAATTGATTCAGAGTTTTCCTTAACCTTTGCACAAATTATACAAGTGATTTGGAAATTGCGGAAACTGAGTTAGACAACTTAGATACGATTTTCATAATAAAAACTCGCAAAATACAGTTTCCATGCGTGCGACTGTTGGTTCTCGCCCTCGGTAATATATTTCTTTCGGGCTTCGCGCTCGATAATGCATTTACCTCGCACTTCGCGCTCGATAGTGTATTTACCTCGCGCTAAGCGCTCGATCTTTCTACACAGATTTTTTAAAACTAAACGTGAAAGAATCGAAAACAGTAATTTGGTGATTGTGAATTCTCTTTTGTTCAAGCTTTAAAAAACTGCGCCTTCTTTTAAAAAAATTTGGTTATTCAACATTTTATTTCAACTTTTGTCGTTTTCCATGAACTGAGTTTGCTCAAAAATATTCAAAAGGCGCTCACTTTTTGAGTTTATATCCATACTGGCTCGCTAACGAACCTAAACTTTAGTTCAGGACACTTAAAGAGTGTACTAGAGGCCAATCTAATAGAATTATTTTTTCAAAAGTGATCTTGCTGACAGCCAGACAAGCATAAATACATACAGACAGACCAACAGACAGACACATTCATGAAAACCTATTTTTCGGATTTGGGGGGGTCTCAAAATGTGGACCTTTGACAAAAACTGCAGGTAGGGGGCGGATTGTCAAATTTTACACCTATATAATACCTTTTCTGATGAGAATGTGAAAAAAACCATTTATAAAAATTGTTTTGCTCTACCTTCGGTGAAAAAATGTTATCTATTTATTTTGGCTTAGCCTGTGTCGTGTGTATGAAAATTGAATTTTTGTCATTTTAATGTTTTTTTTTTTTATAAATAAAACAAGAACTACGTGTCCTATAAAAAAGTGGCTATCGAAAAGTAACATTTTTCTTTTCAAGTACTATGAACAACTGTACACAGAATTTTTGAATCATGAAAAAATGTGGTCTCAAAAACTTTCAAAATACGCTCACTTTTAGAGTTTTTATCCAAAGCGGCTGACCAACGAACTTGGTATTTAGCTTAGGACACTAAAAGAGTGTACCAAAACCCAATCTAATAGATTATTTTTTTCAAAAGTTATCGTGCTCACAGACAGATAGACATAAAGACAGCCAAAACAACAGACAGACAGACATACAGATAGACACATTCGTAAAAACCGGTTTTTCGGATTCAGGAGGTCTCAAAACGTGGACATTTGACAAAAACTAGGGAGGTCAAATTTTATACGACCACAAATCTAATACCTTCTCTGATGAGAATGTAAAAATGATTTATTTCTCACAAATAATTTTTTTATACTTCTGTTTTTAGTGTAAATCATAAAAAAATAGCATTAAAAACATGAAAAGTTAATTTTTTTGAAACCTAACACACGGAAGGAAAAAGAAATTAAAAGACAAAAGTCCTGGTAATAAAGTGCCCACGCCGCGTGGGCACATTTCTTTACTGTTAATGAAGTTTTTCATGATTAAAGCCAAAACTACGCATCCTATCAAAAAGTGGTTGATCATAAATTTGTAGATCTTTTTCAAATGCACAATTTTTGTGCATTTATCTTTCACCGTATTTTGCACAGTTTGGTAGAAAAATGTAATTTTTTGATTTTTCATTATTTTGTATGCTGTCGAAATTTGAATTTTTGATTTTTCAATTAAATTCAAAAAGTTGTTATAATAATCTCGCAGGGAATTTAAAAAGCAACATTTTTCTTCATTTAACTTTTTTTTATAACATGCGTTATTTGGCATAAAATTTTTATTTTCGTGTGTTTTTTTTAAATTTTGTAAATGCTATAACTCTGGTAATTTTTGATTTTTTTGAAAAAAGTCCTAAGGATAAATTGTTTGACTTTTTGAATACTGTAAATAACCGTACTGTATCAAAGGGCAATCTAATAGATTATTTTTTTCAAAAGTTATCGTGTTCACAGACAGACATACATACAGCCATACAGACAGACCGACATACAAACAGACAGACACATTCGTAAAAACCTATTTTTCGGATTCAGGGGGTCTCAAAACGTGGACATTTGACAAAACCTGGGGGGGGGGGGGTCAAATCTTACACAAATGTAATACTTAAATCTAATTCGCAAGTTAAGTTATCTTAAATAATGAAAAGTTCTAAATAATGTGTTTTACATATTTTTTCATAACTTTATACAACTTTTATTGCATTTCCGCTTGTTCTCGATGTATATATAGTATTAATTACAGCGGCCGTTCCGCGGCAGTGAAACTGCCGCTACAGGGCACGGCTAATTAAACTTGAAATTTAATTAAAATTGTATCGAAGTTCATGTAGCAGTTTTAATATATATTATTAATTATATTTTATAATACTATAAATTGAAGCATATATTTTAATTTAATATTTAGGTAATCAAAACACAGAAAAAATGGAAGAAAAAATTTACGTCGATTCCAGGTGAAAGATTCACCGCAACAAAAATTAACCTTGCCGGATAAACTTTACATTAATCGAAGGTAATTTTCGACTTTTAACTTTGCCAGGATAATCTTTCGCCTTATAAACGCTCCATTTTTATTCGAGGTGTAGCGAGAATCGCGACACTGGCGCTGTCTATCGTCGTTTAACTTCATTAAATTGGAAAGAAATGGGGATTCCCATCTGACAGTTCTTTTGCGCTTTTTGCTAAATGGTATTATAAATAACTTCTAATTCGTCTATAATAGTGTAATTTGTTTCGGAGGAGATACTATATCAGTAAGGACAATTCTTTTTCTTTTTTCTGTTGCTTATTCTACATGTTTAACCGAAATTTGCTCACTTCAGTGTGACGCAGTAGACGAGATCAAAATTATTCTCCTAACCTGGTTGAAACTTTCGCCGAAATGTATTTAATTTTTAACTGTTGCAAATCTTAACTGCAACAAATTTGAACTTTTGTTTTTTCTTTGTTCTTTTAAATCGGGTGTCCTGATTTAGAACTCGAATTCATCCATACTTTGCTGTTTTCCCATTGTTGCTAAGGACGCCGTAGCAGACGGCAGCTTTTATTTCATGGTACGATAAACTTTCGCCAAATTGCATGTAAACTTTAATAGCGGGAAATTTTACATGCAACAAAATTTAACTTAAGTTTTTTCTGTGAAGAAGGAACTTATAACAAGCGCGCGTTGTGCCCTTTTCTTGCTAGTATGTGTTAATTTAATTTTTGATCTTCAATAATAATTAATATTATTATTAATTATTCTAAATAAAATTTCAGCCTCCTAAATTATAGTATAGCTATTTTATTTTTGTGGAATATATTACTATTTTTATCGTTGAATGAGAGAGAGTTTCCATTCCTTCTTATCACGTTCCTACACTCTTTTAGTCCCTATAGATGGCGATCGTGGTTAAAGCAAAATTTCATCATCATTCCATTAAAGGTCTAAAGAGTTCAGGGTCGCAGTTTCACCTTATTTATATGTATGCAAATACGAATAAGGTCCCTGAGGCGCGAAAGAATTACTTCTGCCGGTTTACTTTATGTAGGGGCATACAATTTTATAGCCTAATTCAATATTTTTGTTGCATCAAAAAAATAATATTGTTACTTTTCGTGCAACAAAACTTTTTTGTTCGGCTAATCAAATTTTTCTGGTTAATCATTTTGTTAGTCCAACAAAACTGGTTTTCTGGCTGAACCACATATTCTTTTGTTAGCCGAATTAAATGTTTTCTTGGATCAACAAAATTCCTTACTTATATTTCTAAGGGCATCTATGAATTACGTGACACAGTTTTTACTAATTTTTAATCCCTTCCCTCCCCCAATGTGACAAGTCGTAATAAAATCATCAGGGCCCCCCTCTGCCGGTTATTTTACGTAAATTGTCCTTTTTTGTGTAAGGAAACATATGTTACATATGTAAAAAGTCAAGAATTACCCAAAAATAAATCCACCCTGTCATTTTCACTATTAAAAATCGAAGAGTTTCATTTGAAAATCTATGAAATTGAATAAATTTCAAATTTTAATGTTTAAAATTCAATAATTTTTTATTTTAATTCTTTGTCGGTACCAGTAATAAAAAAATTGTCGGTACCGGCAAAAAAATAACTGGTTCCTGGAATTCATATAATGTACGGAATTCGCGGAATTGATGGAACTCACCGAAATTATGGAGTTCATCGAATTTATGGAGTTTAAAGAATTCGTGTAATTCACGGAATTCATGGAGTTGACGGAATTCGCGACACTTATAGAATTCGCGGAACTCACGAAAAACACGGAGCTCATGAAATTCGCAGAATTGAAGGAATTCACGGAATTCGTGAAATTCACAGAATTCAGAGATTTCATAAGATTCATGGTATTTACAGAATTGATAGAATTCATGGAATTCACAGTATTGATGAAATTCACGGAGTTTAAGGTATTCATAGAATTCACGGAATACGAGGAATTCATAGAATACAAGATTTCACGGCATTGAAAGAATTTACGAAATATCAAAAATTAGAGGAATTCAATTAATTAACAAAATTCTGCGAATTTACGGAGTTCATGGAATTCACGGAATTCATAGAATACATGGAATTTATAGAATCCACGACATTAATGAAATTAACGGCATTCACGGAATTCAGGAAATGCTTGGAAGACAAGGAAATAATGCTGGTCAAATTTCTACCCTTTTCCAACTTTCGTGGGGGCGAGAAGGCACCCCTTTGACTTGTCACCGAAATAATTCTAGTCAAACCTTTACATCTTTATAACGTAGCGCGGGGGTGCAAAAGGCACCTTTGTGACTGGTCACAGAAATAATGCTGGTCAAACTTCTACTCCTTTCCAACACTTTGTGAAGGTGGGAAAGCAACTCTGTGACTGGTTACAGAAATGATGATGTTCAAAGAACTACCCCTTTCCAACAGTCTCCAGTTTCACCCATAACCTTTTTCAATTCTACTAGCAAGATGGACGATTTTGAGTATCAAACAGTAGCATTAAACAGAGAGAACAATTAAATGTTATATATTTTTGTCTGCAGTCTAGGCTTTATCCTAAAATATGATTTAAAAACCGGTAAAAAGAAAATGGTCGGTACCGGAAATTTTTTTCTTTAACTGCAATTTTTTTACCGGTACCGGCTTTGTATTCACAACCTTTTCCATTTCCAATCTTTAAACTAGAAATGTTCAAAAGAAGACATTCAAAATAAAAAATGTGAAATATAAATCTTAAAGAATGATTAAGTTTCAATCATTAATTAAATCGTTTTTAATTCTGTTATTCCCTAATTCTAATGATTTAACTTCGAAAGTTCTTCAATTTTTGATTGAAAACTCTTGCCTCTTGATCTTTAAAATCCTCCAAGTTAAAGAATTTATATTTGTACAATATTAAAGTTAAAAAATTTTCTATTAAAAATCTTAAAAATTGAAAAATTTTTCATTGTTATCTTCAAAATTGAACTACATATTAAAAAATCCGCCTGCATCGCGGGAGTACTCTCATCGCGCGCTGCACGCGGCTCGCAAGTTTCAGCGCTTCTAGGGCGCGCAACTGCTGGTTCTCGCCCTTGGTGCTCGATAGTATATTTATCTCGCGCTTCACGCTCGATAATGTATTGTATATCCTTTCCATAAAATTATATTATTACAATTCATAACAGTATTAAAACAGACGTAGTTTCATTATCTGGTTAAAAAAATGCGCATTATAAAAAAAAACTTTTGTAATTAACCATTTTACCGCCACTTCTGCCGTTTTTTCAAAAACTGAATTTGCTCATTTCCAACTTTATTTTTATGATTTAAACGTTACACACTATCTCAATTGAATTTTCTATCGCATCGTGTTCTACGTCGCAGTTGTGTTGCCCTATTGCTTCATCTCCTACATTGTAAAACTTTGAATTGTAAATCATACGCGTGAATTACAATACAAATTCTGTTATTCTGATGATTTCACATTTTTTAAATATGAGTCTGATACCGAGTTTCCATTTGTTTTAATTAATATTTATTTTTCTCTATACTTTTTGTCCCAGTATAAGAATCAACAAAATAATTTTGTTTTAAGAATATAATATTGTGTTAGGCAAACAAAAATATTTTGCGTTAACAACCCAACATTTTTCTATCAAAACAAAAACATCTTAACAAAACCGGCTTGCTGTGATTACTAAAATTTTTTCTCCTCAGTGTGCGAATATTTTATCTCACTATGGCAATAAATTTTTCTATCAAAGAGAAACCTAAATCGAATCGATGCTTTTCTTTCCACCGTGAATAACGATTGTGCTCTGAATTCAATTACCGAATAGAATGGCCTCCCGGAAAAAGATGATAAAAAACATAAATTCTGGTAATAAATATATTTTTTAATATCTGGAGTTGAAGTCATGAATATTTCTTCGTTGAAATAAAAACCGCGAGAGAAGAAATCGATGATTAATTTTTTTATATGTATATGAACATCGGCGGGAAATTAGAATATCCGAATCGAAAGGAATTTTTGATAATGTGTTTACACCCTCTCCCCCTTAGTGGAATCCCGCAAAGAGATTAGTGATGATTTTATCACATCCCATCCCTTGTTTCCGAATAACCCCGCCTCGCCTATGAAATTTACGATAATGTTATCATACCCTTTCCAATAAGCCCTAATCAAGAATTGTTAATAATATTGTCAACCCCCTCACTGTATTAAAAAATTTGATCTTAAAAAGAAATCAATAATTTCAATATAAGACAATCGATATCGCGACAAATTATGGAGATATGGTGTTCTAAAGAATATAAGTGCTCGGAGAAATTCTCACGCGCATGAGAATAAGCTCGAGTCCATGCTCAACCTTTATGTGTCTTGAGAATTTAATGCGAATTTTGAGCATTTTCAACAAGACAGTTTTTTTTCATCCAAAAAAATCATTATATAGAATAGTTCAATTTTCATTAGGATAGTTCAATTTGCAGTTAGCAAATTAAATTTTAAAAAACGAGTTATCAGCAAAATTAATTAATTTTTCAGTCAAAATATAAAGTTTAAATCAAAAATGGAGTAGTACCATATACAGTTGAAAAATTAATTTTCAATTAAAAAGAAACAAATTTTCAACCAAACAATTAATAGAAGCGGTACACTAGAGTGGTCCAAAAGTGCATTAAAAACTTTTGTTTCACTCTAGAGGGCAAGACATCCCTCAAAAAGTGTCTATTTCCAATTGTCCAAATTGAAGCTTTCTGGTGTACTTTCTCGTTTTTTTTCAATTGAAACATAAAACAGTTACGTAAATTTTCATGTGTGAAAATCAGATTTTATAGGGACCGCTATTCATTTGACAAAGGTTTTCTGGGACAAGGATGCTTTTTTCAGGATGTTCGTTTCATGGTTCGATAAAGCCTAACAGTACCTCGAAACATTTTTTTATTCTTTTGTTTCACATGATTTGCGTGAAAGTTAGACAGGGCAAGACCCCCCCCCCCCTCCCAAAGATTCCATTTCCGAAAAAACAAAATCTGTAATTTTTTGTTTTTTTTTTGAAAATCGAATATTAACACGTGCCTCCGGGCACTTCAATATCCCATATAATTAACATAAGGAAATTTTTAATTTTCGAAAAATTTATTGAACTCATGTCCCAGGGTTTCATCGATACGTGCCAAGTTTTGTAGAGATTTAAGAGAAGTGTCTACGAAATGAAACCATACTAATAACTTTCATTTCCAACCCACCCCCACGTTCCCCGCAGCGCCCCAAATATGACCCAAAAATAAACAAACCACATTGTTACGTATTTGGGAATAAATAATTGTTTAAATAATTTAGATTTGTTTAAATATTTAAAAATGATTGAAAAAGTCATATTAGGTATTTAAATTGTCCATTAATAAATATTTGTAGAAAAAACACGACGGAAATTGCTAAAAAGTAACAATAATACGTAAAAATTGTAGATTTTTAAATTTGTATGTCCTTTGCGGCGTTGGGGGGGGGGGGGGGGGGGGGGGGGGGGGGGGTATTGAAAGTTATTAGTATGGGTTTATTTCGTAGGCACTCTTCTTAAATCCTTAAAAAACTTCGCTTGTTTCGACAAAACCCTGGAAAATGAGTTTAATTTTTCAAAAAATAAAAATGTCCATTTGTTAATTAAATGGGATTTTGAAGTGCCCGGTGGCACGTGTTAATATTCGAATTTCGATAAACAACAAATTACGGATTTTTTTCCTTCGAAAATGGAAACTTGGGGGGGGGGGGTGTCTTACCGTGTAATTCGAAAATAGTTTTTTGGACCATCCAAGGGCACACTGACGTAAGTGCCAAAACCCGAATTTCACAGGAGAACTAAAAAACTGTTAGGCTTTATCGAACCATGAAACGAATGCCAGACAGCTTTAATTTTAATACATAAAAAATTTCGTAATAGTTTCATTTTTGAATTTAATGGAAAAACAAAAAAGTTCTTTTGAGATATTGGTTAGCTCTATTGAATCGCAAAAAGAGCGCTTTAAAAAAGAGAGAGAAAGCCCTCGTCAAATATCGGTGCGCACGAAAAAGCTTCAATTTTAACACATAAAAAATAACTTTTGCAGCAAATATTTATTTCCAAGAATTCATAATTTTGAACGGGCAAGCTTCAAACAACCAGAATCGAACTTAAAAGCTTACGTTTCTATCATAAACGGTTAATTCTCAACAAAAAATGGACTTGTTAAGTGAATTTTTAACTAAAATTATGAATCTTCGACCAACAAATTTAATTTTCTACCAAATACATGAATTTCAACTAAAAATATAAATTTTCAACAAAAAAATCAATTTTCAACAAAATAGTTCAATTTTTAACCATAGAAATTAAGTTTTAACCAAAAAGATGTAGTTTTGATCAATGAGAGTATTCTTCCCCCAAACGAGGACGGATTATCAACAAATAGTTAATTTTTAAGTAGAAAACATAATTTTCAAGTTAAAAACCGTTC
>NC_046664.1:62831302-62837067 GCF_010883055.1 Belonocnema kinseyi
GAATTAAAAAACAATTTTAAGTTTTATATTTTTTTAAATATTTGAAAATATGATTAATTCTTTCAAACTTTGAAAGCAATAAAATATTTGATAATCTCTTTAAATTTTGGAATTCCTTAGAAAACCCGTGATTTTACGCGAAGTCTGATAATATTTCGTGGAATTTATTTAATCTTCTGAAAATCCATTGGAATCCCTTAAAATACGCTAAATCATTTCCAATTCTTTGAAATCCCGTGCAACTTTTTGAAGCTACTTCAAATTGTTTGGAATCTTTTAAAATACCCTAACGTCATTTAAATCCTTTGAAAATTCTTGATATTTTTTGGAATCTTTAAAAATATCATAAAATCTTTAGAATTCTTTAAAATATTTGTTTAAACTTTGGAAATACCTCGAAATATTGAAAATCTCTCTAAATCTTTGAAATGCGTTAAAATCCCTGAATTTTTGTGAATAAATTCTTCGAAATTACAATAATTAAAATATAATAAAATCTCTTAAAATCTTGCAAAGTTACTTGCAATCTGATGATATTCCTTAAAATTCATTAATATTCTCTAAAAAATTTGCTAAAATCCGTTAAAATCTTTTAGATTTTCCTTGAAACTTTTTTAAATATCCTATAACCTTATATGTGCTATAAAATGCTTCAAAATCATCAAAAATTCTTTGAAACCGTATGGTACATTTTAAATCCCTTAAAATCATTACGGCCCTTGGAAACACCTTGAAATTTTATTAATCTCTGAAATATTCATAGGAATTATTTAATATACCATACATAATTTCCAATCTTTTGAAATCCCTTAAAATTTTTAAGCCTTTTGAAAATTCGTTGAAATCGTTTTAAATCTTCTAAACCTTTGGAAATACCCTAAAAATTGTACAAATCTCTTGAAATATTATAAATCCTTTAAAATCCGTTAATTCTTGTGAACAATTTCGTTGAAATTTCGTTAAAATATTGTAAAATCCCCTGAAGTCCCGTTAAATTACATAAAATCTGATAAAATTTTTTGAAATCTCTTAAAATATTGAAATTTCTATAAAACCCTTTAAGATTCTGTAAATTGATTAAAATACCTTATTGAGACTCTTTACAATTCTTTAAAATTACTGAAATCCACGAATCTCTTGTAAAATTCAAAGAAATCAGTTGAAAATTTTCAAAAATCCTTAAAGATATTTAGCAATTTTGGAAGTCTTGGTAATCCTCTGAAATCATATAGAATATTTTCAAATATATAACAAATATGTCATATGTTTAACGAATGATGGAAAAAATGAAGTATTTATAACGATATTATAATCTTTGATTTTATAATTACTTTTAGTTATTTGGATTTTCTGTAAGATTGTTTTGCTAAAAATATCACGCAACATTATTGATTTACTCCCAGCCCTATTCAACTCCCATGTAGATCGTAACTTTTTTCTAAACCCCTTTCCTCCAAAATCTGATAGCAAAGTTACGATAAGCTCCTGAGGGTAAAACGAAAAGTTAGTGATATTTCAGTTTATCCTTGCCGATCTTCATTTTTTGGATGCCAAGATTAGCCTGAGGATTTTTGCGTTTACTACTTCTTACACTTGTTTTTTTCTGTGATTGTTTATAGGAGCAAGTTTTAATGTTTTGAATTTAAGCAGAGAGGCTAATTGTTCCCTCAATCGCTTCCTGACCCCCCTTGCGAAAAAATGGTTTAGGACATTTAGTATAGGTCTATAATGGTTTTCCTATAACCGATTTCTTATAGTTTTTTCAAAATTTAAAATATAGAAAGAATGGATGGAAAACATATAGAAACCGCACACGAAGTACAGAATTTCAAAAGAATTAAAATATTTCAAATACTATACGTCCATGTATTTCCACGAATTTCTAAGAATTTTATGCGATTTCCAAACATTGTAACTAATTCTAAAGCATTTGAGAGATTCAAATATATTACATTATTATTATCAACATACATTATGTATCAATATTAATTAAATTATTATTATTATTATTAATATTAATTATTTGTGGAGAACTTTAATAAATTAATTTAATTTAATTCAAATATTCAATGGATTTCCACATAATTCTTCTTATTTTAATGGATATTTACGATTTTTAAAGGAAAGGTTTCAAAGATTTGTTTGGGATGCCAAAGGATTTTAAGTGTGAGTAGAGCGAAGGGCACCTGAAACAAGAGACCTTGGGTAATAGTGGGTCCGAGTGGGGAGCGTCACATGATGAATTTGTGAGATTCTTAGGGTGATCTCTAGAGATTGATCAGCTACCTGAGCCGGAGTAGTGTTGCGGGACAAACTTTTTATTTAAATAAATAACACGGGAATTCTAGATCAATCTAAAATTTCATATCCCTTCCACCATATTACTTCCTTCCTGAAAAGAGTCACGCCTAGCCCGAACAGGAAAATGGCTTAATGGTATAACAATGTTCGTAGATAGACAAAATTCAAAAAAAAATTCGTACTTTCACACCCGAATCTCCGCTAAAATCCCTAAACTCGTTCTCTTTGTCTCCCCCTGACAATATAATTAGAAGTATTCCTTGCCAACCACAGTGTCCACTTTACATACGTCTCCTGTATCCTATTTACCTCACCACTTTCCTGTCACCCCCACACCACAGCTACATACAATGACACGCTCATCATTAGCGAGTGGACGATGTCATTCTCCCTCCAAAATCATCTGCAAACGACTTCTTTCCCAACCCCCACACCTGCCTCTCACAATATTTGCTAATCTCACTCTCTGTTTTATGTGACCATCTCCGCCCTAATCTTCCAAAACATAAAGCCCAGGTACACAAACTCCTTCACCTCCTGCATCACCTTACCCTTCCAATTCCACTCCCCTCTCTTATCTCTATAACTGCCTTTCCTGAACACCATAACCTTGGACTATACCGGATGCAACTCTAACTTTTTCTTAAACAGGTATTTTACCAATCTCTTTATCGCCTCCTTTAAGACCTGCTCGCTTTTAACCAGCAATATTATTTCATCTGCATACGCGAGTGACCATACCCTAACCCCTCCTATCACTCCAGTCTCTTAACTTATTTTTAATATTCACTATTAAAATTGCGAAAAGCGTCAAGCTAAAAGGCCTTCTTAGCCTTTACCCCCCATCCATCGAAAAACCTTCCGAAATCCCCTCCGCTCATCGCACGCTATGTTTCGTCTCTTCATATTACTTCATTACTCTCTCAGTGAGGCCTCTCTCCATTCCCCTCTTCTCCATCACCACACACAACCTCCCCCTATTTACAGAAAGGAACACACCTTTGAGAAACACAAAAAACGTGTCCCGCCTGTTTGTCCGACTATATTCTTTTCCCTTCGACATCTTTCCGCAACCTCTCCACCAACACAATTACGCATGTACTTTCTAGGCCGTATTCATTAACGTAATCCCTCTATAATTTTCCTACATATCTCTATCTCCTTTCTTATACAGTGGCACTATCAAACTTTCCAGACACCCTCCTGGGAATCTCTTCCCCCTTCATACTTTCTTTACTGCCCCCTTCAGCCTCTCCCTGACCTCTTGTGTAATTAACAGCTACTCTTTATTCTGTACGCTGTCTAGACCTTCTGTCTTTAATCTTCTTAATCTTCCTTACCTGTACCTCTATTTCTTCGTAATTCAACTCCTTCCCCTCTTTGTACCTCGCTTTTCTACTCCCTTCATCAATCTTTCGTGAATCTAAGCCATAAAACGATACCTTAGAAAACTCTCTCCACTCTTCACTCCCTACCTTCTCACTTATCCCCACCCTACGCTTCCTAAACCCCTTTTTCTGCTCTTTCTTTCTACACACCAAATAAACTCCTCCATTTCTACGTACTCCTCCCTCTTTCCACTTCTTGCACTTCCTTCACAATTTTCTTTTCTATCTTTATACATTCTCTATACCACCACGGTTTCAGCAATGAAATAATTAATTTATTGCAATAATAATTAATTAATTTGCATAACACATTTTCTGTTAAAGACAGGCCCTGGTTTAGAATCTGAAGTGAATATTGTTTGAAATTAATGTTTCTTTTTCATTTTACGGTCCGTCAACGCTCAATTGAAACAGCTTTTTTTACACGACTCTGAGTTCTGCTGGGAAATCATATTTCTTGCGCATTAGCGTGATTGTGCATTGGGAAAAAACAAATATATGCATTATTCATGATATTTCGAGGAAATAATCAACATTTCTTCCTTTACAACTTTCTGTATTTAATTTTTTACGTTAAATTTGAATCTCTACATTTTCCACATTTTGTGAGGAGGTTTATTTATCTTTTATATATTTTATAGCGATTGAAATAATAAAGGAAAAATTAAAAATACATTTTTTTATGTCGGTTTTCATTATTCGCTTTTGATGACGAAATCGTTGGCAGCAGTAAAATGTATCTTTCGAACTTGTAACATTCTTTTTAGTCTAGTAAACAAAACACTCATCTCGTCATGTTTTTATCCATAAAAATCTAGTGGTAATAATTCGCTTTTAATAAAAATATAATAAAAATCCCAAATTCTGAATAACATTTTATTGTTATTTTTATAAGTCATTAATCAACCCAGGAAGCTTGAACCTTTAGGTTTCTGTTACAAATACGAACACCCCACCCCCCTTTCAAGTCAAAATTCGGCCTGGGATTTCATTTGATAAACAACTAAAATAAAAACACAAAATATATAAATACAATATTTCAAGAGACTTCACGGTTAAAAATGATTTCAAAACAGAGGCAATAGGGTGATTTTCTGCACGAAAATGGGAGAATCATTTGAAAATCTTAAGTTGTAAATAAAATTAAAGTATAGGTACCATTTAATAAATTTAACATAAAAGGCTTTATATTCTCAGAATTTCAAATCGAAATTTTTTTTCAACTAAATTCTTGAATCGTTATATATGAAATCTAAACTTTTTTTATCAAATAGTCAAATTGTCAACCAAGAAGATGAATGTTTAATCAAGAACATTAATTTTCTACTAAAAAAAACGAATTAGCAAAGTAAGTTCAGCTAAGCAGGTAAATTTTTAATCAAGAAGTTAATTTCCTACCAAAAAAGACGAATTCACAACAAAATACATACATTTTGAACCAAATTATTATAATTAATTATTATAATGTAAAATTTATTATAAAAAATTATTAAAATGGAATAGTTAAATTATGAGTTTAATAAATTAATATTCAACCAGAATTTTTTTAAACAAAATAGTTAAATTTTCAAGCAGAAAAAATGAATTCTCGAGGAAAAATGTAATAGCTGAATTTTCAACCAAAAACGATCAATTTCCAGCTTGAAATAGATTAGTTAAATTTTAACTCAGGAAAATTAATTTCCAATTAAAAAAAAAAGAATTCACAACAGCATAGTTCCATCTTAAACCAAATAGTAAAATTTAGAAAAAAAAAAGAGATGAATTCTGAACCAAATAATTAATATAGTACAAGTAATTAATAAACTAAAATCTAACAAGGAATCACTATGTTTTGAGAAACCTTCTTCAACCTTTGATAATATTTAAGGAAATAAAACTATTTTATCTTCATCTTGTAAAGGTCACGTTGCTATAGAAGCAAGGTCGAGGTTGCTTATTACTCTCTTTGATCGGACAATCAACGAACTGAAGTATTTGTCACTCTTCGTAATTAAAGTAATAAACAAAATTAAAACTGGTTAATAATTATTTAATTAGTATTTAATTTATTTTCATCTTAGCGAAGACGTTCAA
>NC_046664.1:62837167-62839467 GCF_010883055.1 Belonocnema kinseyi
GGAAATCTAAGTCAGCAAAACTCTTTGTATTTGCAAAATTTAAAAAATGCGTTTATAACTTCCGGTTATGAATGCTATAATTTAAGTAATATATTTTTAATTATTTCAAGGGAAAACTTTCTTAATTTTGCGAATAAATTAAGTATAATATTATGAATAAACTGTGTAATACACATCATTGTTGAATATTCGATATAATTACAGTTTACTTGGAATAAAAAATAACAAAGATTAGTATCGTCTATTTTCAAGGCTTTATTTCTTTCCTCTTGGGAGTCGAGAGCCATTAATCTTTCAATTACGCAAAAAATCCCAAGAGGCCATATGAAGCACTGGTCAGTGAATCGGTAAAAACCACTGACACTTTTATTGCAACTAGAGTAACAGATTACCAGAGAAATAGTAAAAAGGGTTCGAACTGGTTTCGAAACTACTGACCATTTACAAACATTAACTAAATCCCACCAAACGCACTGCGTTTGAAAAAATTCCGCTAAGTACATAAGAATGAATATTTTGTTCTTTTTTTATCAAGGTAAAGAAAATTATGAGATACAAAAAATTAAGCCAAATACTAATAGTATAAATTTTAGAAATAAAAGTGTTTTTTGATAGACGAAATTACTTCATTGAATAAGCTTAAGAAATTTTTTTTGTTCGATAAAAAAACAATTTATATTTTAAACAAATAAAAAAGATGAAAAAAATTTGGCGGGCTTTTACTATTATAATTCTTAATATTAGTGTTATGTTGTCCTAATTATTTTTATTAGTAAAACATAATAATTCCTGTTGCTGAAAAACACTTTTATTTCTAGAATTTTTACTTATGTACTCATGTACTTGATGTTAACGACCAAAAGGGTCTATCCATACGGAAATTTCGGCAGTAATAGCCATTCAATTCCAGGTGCGTTCCGCTAGAACCTCCACAAAGGAATTTGAATATTTTCTTTAACCCATAATTTTGGGCTTTTTTAGTTTTCTCGAAAAAATTTATGTAGTTTGAGATACGCACTCCAACTAAATGTGAGAATATTAGAATTTTAGGTTTTTTGGGCTCTTTTTTGGCATCAATCCCGATTTTCGGGCTCTCTAATTTTTCTAAAAAAAAACGGAGTTTTTGGTGGAAGTGATGGCCGCCAGCTTCTACACTAAATAAAATTAGAAAAAGGAACTGCGTCGGAATTTTGGGCTTTTTGGGACTCTTCAAAAATGAAAGGATTAATTTTCAAAAAGCAACCCCTATCCGCTAAAAGCTACCCTTAAAATGAAATATGCACTTAAAGTAAATGTAAGCATATAAGAATTTTCAGAACTTTTTAGCTTTTCTTGGGCACTAATACTCTTTTATTTTTGTCAACAAATTTCTTAAATTTCTCAAAAAAATTTCTTTTATTTTTCTAAAAAAAACGGACTTTTAGGTTGGAGGTGTTGTCCACCTGCACCTCCAATAAAAAAATATGAAACATTAAAAACATCAACAGCGCCAGAATTTCAGACTGTTTTGGATTCTCAAAACTGCAAAAATTAATTTTCAAAAAACAATCGAATATCCGAATATGGTGATATTTTTAGGCTCCCAAAATACTTAAAAATTATTTCTAAAAATCAACCCTAACTCTTTAAAAATAATCCCAAAGAAAAAGATCAAAAGTCAATGATATTCCGGTGTTCACAAAACACTGCCGAAAAATTTCAAAATGAATAAGAATAATAGTATTCAACCTCGGAAAACTATAATCGATACCGACTACCTAACAGTAATAATAAAAAACAAAATAGAGACTAAAATTAAAACATCCAAAACAATCTGAAATTATAAATGACTACCACAAACAACTTTCAAACACTCCAGGTAATAAACTTATCTAAACAGTAATATTCCACATCACCTGTGAAACAATTACCTTATGAAAGTCTCATCTTCTATCAATTGAATCGATAAAAAATATTTTAAATAAAAAATAATTGCCACGGGCAATTTTTCAAGACTTCAGTTAATAACTCTATTCCGACAGTAATATTACATAACCCCAAAGAACTACACCTATCACATTTAACAAATCCAGTCTCAGGTGTCTTTAAATAAAACCGCCAAAAATTTTAAATAAAAAATAATCATCCCAGGCAACTTTACAAGATTATAGTTAATATACTAACCCTCAAAGTAATATTGTGCTGTTTACAAAACAGTGTTATTATTATTATTATTATTATTATTACACCATTAAGCCATTTCCCTTTCGGGGTAGCCGTGACTCACTCGGCAGGGGAAAGGAGTAGTGTGTGGAAGGGAT
>NC_046664.1:62839567-62848913 GCF_010883055.1 Belonocnema kinseyi
GTAATATAATTTTTGACAAAAAAAGAAACATTAACAACAAATTTCATTGTAGGCGTCGCGACTAGAAAGAATAAGTATGCACACATATTCATATACACACACTGGTTTTAGGGAGTACTTTGTAGTTAACTATAAATGAAAGCCGTAGATCCGTGTACTGAGATTTCGTAACGAAACCCGGACTTCTTCAGTATTAATAGCGAGAGCTGGAAAGGGAAACATTTCTACCGGCATTTCATTACAAATTGCCCGATTTTTTCGGTACATACAGACGTTGCCCTAAATTTTTGAAGGAAGACAGTCAGCAATTGATAATATTTTCGGAACCACGTAACATTATTTAGTCAACGATAATTTTATATGATAGAAGAAATCGGCTGATTGGTTTTGGGCTTTTGTTGCGCCTGCATGTTAAAAATAATATATTTTTTGATCAATAAAAATGTAACTCCATGATATATTTATGGAACACTTTCTCCGGAAAAAGCGCCATATTCTGTTGTCCAACGGAAAATCCTAGTAAGTTACTGTTGCCATAGAGGTTATTTTCTCATACGCATGTATCGGAAAATAGTCTCTATGGCAAATGTCACTTACTAGTTTTTTCTGTTGGACAACATTATTAAACTTTTACTATTAAGTAAATAAACTTGATTAATACGCTATTTATGCAAAGTTTTATCGGAATCAGTGAATTAGTTTTGGTTGTCAGCCCGTCAGCATGTTAAAAATAATGAATGTTTTGATAAACGCAAATTTAACTCCATGATTTGTTTATAGATCACCTTTTCCTGAAAAAGCGGCATATTTACACCTATTTCACTATATACAAAGTTTCATCGAAATCCGTCGATAGGTTTAGGCTGCAGGTATGTCTACATGTTCACAAGTTGAAAAAAAAAAACTAAAAAAATTTTTCATTATAAATGCAAGAAAAATACTGTTACACATGGGGTTAATTACCCTAGCAATCTTTTATAATACCTCGAAATCCATCCTTATGTAAAAATATTATAGGAAATTCAGTATAGTTTATAATTTTTTTTCTATAATGAATTTCTTATCATTTTTTCGGGATTCTTAAAAAATCAGTATAGAAAATCATTATAAGGAGATTTTCAGGGATTCCAAAGGATTTCAACCAAATTCGAGGGACTTTTACTGATTTAATGGCATGCAAATGTTTTCTATATTTTTTAATTATTTAAAAAAACTTCATTGGTTTTAAAGAGATTTAAAAATATTGCCAGAGATTTCAAGGAATTTCAAAACATTAAAAAAAATGTTGTAGGATTTCCAAGTATTTCATGATATTTATATTGAAATTTTGAAAACGAATTAAATTTGATTAAATTTAAAGGTATTCATAGAAAAATGTGTAGGAATCTGCACGGGGTTTTCGAAAATTTTGATCAATACGTTTAATTTAATCTGAATTCTAGAGCATATCCATGGGTTTTAAATGATTTCATTCGATTTCATAACAATTTTAGGAGATTTTAAAGATTTACAAACATATCAGGACGTCTTAGGGATTCCAAAAGATTTAAATAGATATCGAGGAACTTTTACAAATTTGAAGGATTTTCTAAGGAATGTTGTGGAATTTCCAAATATTTGAAGGGATTTCTAATGAACTTTAGAAAATAGAGAAAATTACATTTTAAGGGATTTCTAGCGATTACCAATATTTCTAGGGATTTTGAGGTTTTTCAAGCAATTTAAAAACATTAAAAAATTGTGATAAATCTCCATGGTCCTTAAGGGATTTCAAAATATCTACGAATTAAAAATTTTGTTTAGAAAAGATTAATGAATAAGTTTAATTCAATTGCCGTTCAGGAGATTCTTGGGGGATTTTACAACATTTAAAAGATTCCAACAGATTTTTTCAGTTTTCAGAGATTTCATATACGGATAGTAAATAAATTTTAAGAGATTAAAAAGACATAAAGGGAATTCTGCTGTGTACATTTTTGGTGCGTAGATATGCTGTTTTTGTATAGTTCGATATGAGATTATGAGTGTTCTAAAATTAATCGTGATTTTGTAGTTGCCCTACTTTTCAAATTAATTCCTTCAAGATTTTTGTATTATTGATTCCACTGTTAATTGTTATCCTACAACTTTTTTCCATATTTTTATTTTATAAAATATATTTCATGTAATAAATAAAATCTTTTGGAATCTCATGCAATTTTGCAATCTTGAAATCTAGTGTACAGCAAAAACCTGAATAATTAACCCCTCGCTGATGAAATATCATGATATAATTCTAAAAAAATATCTTAGTTTCTTTCGAAAAAGCTTGTAAGATGCACCTTGGTTTGCATTTTAAAAATTACTTTTTAACTTTTCTCTTTTCAACACATGCAATTGTAAATTTTTTTCGTCCTGACTTATATGTAAAATCGTAGAATGAGATATGATTGTCAACATTTTATAATTATAGAAATAAAGTGACAACCTGTAGATAATTTTTAGTAAAACTTTTTTCTTAAATTCGACTATAGCGGTTTTTTTCCAGTTAATAATCAATATTTTCTAAACTTACGGACTCTGTACCTTGGTAGGTTTTATATACCCACAATATGACATCTCATTTGAGTGTTCAAAATCATTTAAGCTACGATTAATTATGTAGCGATTTTTTACTTTCTTGCATTTCTTTTTTCTCCCATAGGCATTAAGAACAATTTTCTACTTTTTTTAGTACTTGGTAGCGATTCGCTACAGCGAATCTTGATTAGTCGCAATGGACTTTAATAATGAAAGGCTTGAACTTCAAGAACTCCTTTATCTTTTAATTACTGGTTTATTCATCGACGAGGTAAACTTGAAGAAGTCTGAGTAACTTTTAAAGAGGCATGAAGTAAACTAGTTATTTAAACTCAGTGTACCTACTCTTTGAAATTGACACTTCAATAGGAAAACAAATCTGAACATAGAAAAAAACACTATAATACACAATAGTAGAAGGGCTAAAAGAACGTTCTATTTCAATCATCCATCCTTTAATCATGTTTATATTTTTGAAAAATTGTATTATTACTTAATATATTTTTTATAAATGTACTCAAATGTAACTGGTCTTTTATTAAATTTTTAAATCTTTCCTGAAGGAACAAATGAGATCAGATCTTTATCTTAAAAATTTATTTCCGGCAGAAAGACTCCTCTAGTCTCAAGAATGTTTGAAGCTCAAAGAACGAAACGATCCAAACAAACTTCTTAATCCGGCTTTAAGGCTTCTGACGATCGTATTTTGTTGATCCCGGGCGACAATTTCTTGAGATTCCGAGGAACTGAAAGTCTTATAATAAAAACAATGGTATCAGTAACTGGGGAAAACTTATTATGATACGCAATAAATTGCGTTAAATAACAATCAAGATTGTCAGATACTTAAGGTTTTATATTAAAAAATAATTGCTTCAATTTGATTGAAAAATAAGTCCAAAATTCGAGAAAATAAAAGAGAATTATTTTCTTGTTTTCATTGCCATGGAAACATAAAACCTAATAGTTTCAATGCAATTAAGCTCTTATTTGATCTCGAGTCCTTTTTCATGGGAATATACATAATCGTAAAATTTTATCTGTGGTAGGGAAAATTATGCAAGAGTAGGTCACTTTTAACAGTAGGTCATTTGATTATATTGAAGTACGCATTAAAATTTGTTCATAATATTTACTCCAAAATATTTTGCACAATATTTTGCACAATATTTTGCACAATATTTTGCACAATATTTTGCATAATAATTATCACAACGGGAAGAAATTTGATCGAGGTATGAAAAGGAATAAATATGAGAGATAAGTAAAACTTATTTTGAGAATTATGAAAAAGAACATAACTTTGATATTAAAATGTTATTCAATTAACTGTACTATTCCTAGTTAAAATAGTTTTATTTGGAAGTCAATATACGATGCGTTCAAATTATGCATGAATACGTGTTTTCGTCTCTAATTTTCAGGCTTCCCACATCTTAAATTAATACTACTACTACTACTACGTATATTATTATTATCTTACATTTTTTACTTCGCTCAATCCAAATTCAAGCTCCTATATTTTCACTTACTTATCGCGTCCTTTTGTCTTCTGAATTTTTCTTCACCAACCAGATTATATTTTTGTTTAGTATACGTCTGTTTGATTCTTCTTCTTTATTCATAATGTGTCCCCTAAGGGTTTACATGACTTCCGTTCCTTACAATACTTCCGATAGAAGATAGAAAATCTTAAATCTAGATCCTTATTTCTATTTGTTACGATAGCGCAGTTTGGAACGTGTTAGCAAACGAGTGAGCGAGCGATGGAAAGCGGGAGTGCAAGTGAGAGAGTGAGTGAGAACTTAACCGCATCTTAATCGACTTATGCTATTACATAACCATTACATGCAAATCTTTAGACTTCTAATCTAATCGAATTTCGTTTCCTTTTTCTTTCACTTCTCTTGTATCTCCATTTTGCCATTTTTTCACAGGCATTCTTTCACTCAGTCTCATTCGCTTTTCTATCCCCCTCCAGCTCCTCCATCCATTCTTCCCCTAATACATCCTCCGCTAGAATTTTCGCCACATTTTCTTGCCAGCTTCCTTTATCTTCCATTCCTCTTCTACATCCTTCCCCTATATGCTCCACATGTCTCTTTTCCCATTTACAGATTCTCAATTTCTGTTCTCTTTTTTCCCAAGACATTCCTTCTTTTACCTCGTTTCCCAATCTAAATCTTGTTATTCTGGTCCACCTTATCTCTCCGCATCTATTTTTTCAATACTTTGTTACTCTTTCTCTTGTTATCATCTTATACCATTTATTATATTTTGATTCCTCAAACATCCCTCATCTTTCTATTAATTGTCTTTCCTTCTCTTTTTTCCAATTTTTCATAGTTTACCCCAGACTCGTCTTCTATATCCCTAGTGTATATATCTTCGCTTTCCCTATCCAAACTCCTCCCCACCCTTTTATCATTATTTCTTCTTCCAGGTCTATTTTTAATATATTAAATTAAAGTGGGCCATAACTTTTTCTTCACCTCTGTCTAATGAGTCAAACGCCTCCTTAAGTCCACCAACATTGCTATCATTGAACTTTTTTCTTTTAATTCGATGATTATATTTATTCCCTTAACTTCTTTCTTTAACCTATCCGCTAAAACAGTCGAATATAATTTATACATTGTTGGCATTAGAGTCACTCCTCCATAATCTTCAACTTCTTCCCCTTTGCCTTTCTTCAGTATGGGTACCGCTACTCCTTCCTTCCATAACTCTGGCCATCCGTCTCCTCTCCATACTCTATTGCACATTATCCATACATATTCCTTTCATTGTGTCCTCCATATTTCCAAACTTCATGTGGAGTCTCATCTATACCAGGTGCCTTTCAATCTTTCATTATCCCTAATACGTTGACTATTTTCTCCCTCATAATGCCCTCCTCCTCATCTCTTTCCCTACCAAATTTTTCTCATTTCCTAATATTCTTCTTTACCCTTTCTAGTAATTGCATAAAATATTTTTTCCTTTTCACCAACTAAATATCCTTATTTACTCTTTGCTTTCTCCTTTTCTCTCTATTTACCACTTTCCAAACCTCTTCTTTCGTCCTAGCCTTCTCCGCCTCTTCTTAAAAATTTTATTTTCCTCTTCTTTTTTTTGATCACGCCACTAACTATACTGCTTCTTTTTTCTCCTATATTCTTATCCACTACTTGTCCCTTTTCTCCATTTTCTCAATTTCCTTCTCACTTCCATCTTCTTCTGTTTACTTTCCTTATCCCATCCACTTCTATCCCCTCCTTCACTATCTTCTTTTTTGCTTGTGCACTCTCTCTTTTTATCTCTCCTTTAAAACATACATCTAGAAAACAGAATAATTTGCAATTCTATGTTTACAAGATTTAAGAATTTCCATTTTCTATAATCTTTAAAATAAATGAATCTGATAGTATCTTTTTCTACGCCGATGTTTTGTTTTGATTATGTGCACATCGAAAATAGAAGTCACAAAATATTGTTTAAAAAAATGGCAAAGGAGGGTTTCGTAAAAACCAATAGAGAAAATCTACCGAAATCAGATATATTTATGGTATGTATAAAGAATTCATTGAAAAAGTACTTACATGTAGCTTGTTATGAGAATTGAAAACTCTTGAGTTTTGATCTTAAATATCTTTAAATATCTTTAAAATAATTAAAATTTAGGAATTTTGATTGATACATCCTTAAAATTCAAATATATTAAGGATGTACACTGATCATCTCAAGTTTAAAAACAAGTAATGATGAAAATTATTGATAAAATCGAGGAAAATATTCCCATTGTTAATTGTGACTTATTTTTTAACAGAACTGAAGGCGAACTTTCGAAACAACTATTTCAAGTTTCAATTGTTTACTTTTATTTTTATGTTTCTGATTTCTCATTAGGCAAATGTTGCAATTATTATTTTTTACCTTAGCAGATTCTCTTAAAATTTCTTTAGTATAGTATTATTAAAAAATGTTATTGAAGGAAACTATTATTCATCAAATTAATAATGATATAATTCTGAAATAAATTTTTTAAAAATAAAATCGCATAAAAAATATTGTTGAGAATCCCAGAAGTGTAGAGTGATCGTGCTCATGGCACTTTGGCACCTAGGGGCTACGAAGGTCTCTTAACGGCCTCTCGGGGATACCGGACGACCTCCCCGAGTAATTAGTCTTACCCTTGAATGCGGGGCTCTGCAGGATCGGACCTTTTATTTCCCTAGCTACTCGTGGGAACCAGAATGGATCACGCAAATATTCAAAAAGAGGAAGGGCAAAGAAAGTTGGCGGAGGGGGGAAAGGGGTTGGGCCCTAACGGGTCTAGCATAACCCTTTCATCCCAATCTGTTTCTCCGGCAAGCCTTACTCTGAAGTCAATTGAATTTGGAATTGTCAATTGCAGTTTAATACAATCATATTATTAGTGAATGTAGAACAAGATTATACAGCAGAGCACCTGCTTCCGATTGCTCATAACCTGACATAACACAACATATTGAGTTCTAAAATATATGAATCTCTTCCTTAGGATGTGCACTTGAGCATAGGTGTGCTACTTTTTGCTACTTTTCATTTGTTTCGCTGCTTATAGTATATATACATGGCCGCGCACGACCATGCCATGGCGTGTAGAGCGCTGCGCTGCTGCTGGCTTACCTTCATTTGTTTTCCTAGCCGCATCAACGAGGACATGCGAACTCACTTGTTTCGGCAATCCGCTTTCCGTCCACATTTCATGCGTAGATATTAATAAAATATTAATGAACATAATTGATGTATAAAATATATACATGTTCAATATATAAACTTTCTGAATAAGTTAACAAATTATTCTTTTCTCTTCTCCCTGTTTGTCACTGTCATTCCCATATTGTGTTCCATATTTCAACATTTTGTCATATACAATGACGAAATTCACTAAAAGGGAAGTTCTTGGAGAACTCCTCAAAACTGATAATGTAGAACAACTGTTTTCTACATTTTATCAAAAATGGAATTGAATGTCAATAACATTGAAAGTGCAGATGTTGAAAGATTAAAAGCCTCTTTGAGAGCTCTCAAAAGTAGACGCTCTGAAAAATAAAAAGCTGCGAGGAGGATCATGGATAAGTTTGAGACGAAAAATGCTGAATGGTTGAATTCCGAATTTCCAGTTTTATTGACCATGAAAACTGAGCGAGAACATCTAACATCTTCTCATCTTGGTCGTCCAAGCCTAGAATTTCATGAGAAATCTGATCGCTCAAAGTGGCGGGAATCTGCAAAAATCAGTACTGAACAGAAGCACGATCCGGAGAAACTATTAATGGCTTCATGCTATGCAGCAAATCGAACTGATAAGAAAGATTTGTATACTGTTTTCAAAAAGGTTTCAGGAAACTTGGAGCAACCAAGAAAAGTTAGAAAATTGTTGGAGACAGCGGAAATTCCAATAAAAAAAAAGACTGCTGAAGAAGCTCTTACTTTCCTTCTCGATAATTCCCTAACTAAATCTGTGTACACAAATATACGGTTGGAAAGCAAAAACTGTGGTGCTGATATTTGGCCGTCGTACAATTGTGTTAGAGAAGTTAAGATGCAATATAGACCACCCGAAGAAAACATTTCGATTTCGGAGAAAAAAGCAGAGGTACTCGTAACTCTGCAGGCCTTGTTGAATCATACTTCCAGTAGGATTGTGGAATCGCAAAGGGAAGTCATAATCCAGCATATGCATAATTTGGGTAGTACGGAAATGGATCTTTTGTTGATGTGTTCGTGGGGTATGGATGGTAGTACTGGTCATTCACCTTACAAGCAATCTTTTAAGTCAGCAGAAGACAATGAGAGTCTCAGTGATGAAAGCTTGTTTGTAACTTCTCTTATCCCTTTAAGATTGTCCAATGCGGACAATGTTATTCTTTGGAATAACAGAGCATCTCAATCGCCAAGATATTGTCGCCCTATTCAGATACTGCAAACTAAAGAAACCGAGGCAATTGTTTTGAATCAAAAAAAGAACATTGAGAATCAAATTGACAAGCTAGAAACTCATAGAGTTGCATTAGATGATAGACGGAGTATTCGAATCCATTTTTCTTTGTTCTCAACATTGATAGACGGCAAAGTACTGAACATAATAACAGGGACAAAATCCATGCAAACTTGCCCCATCTTTCATTCAACTCCTAAGTTCTTCAATGACCTGTCCAATAAGCTGAAGGACTTATTTCTACCAGACGTAAATTCGTTGATGTATGGACTCAGTCCATTACACGCGTATATCAGGATACTAGAATGTTGCTTGCACATTTCGTACAGGCTTCCTCTCAAGGCCTGGCAAGTAAGATCTCCTGCTCAAAAAGAAATATTTGCTCAGCGGAAAAAAATGTTCAAGAGATTTTGTGGGAAAAGTTGGGATTGATAGTGGATAAACCAAAACCAGGAGGCTCTGGTACTACGAACGATGAGAACACAGCTCGACGAGCTTTTGGAAATACAGATGAACTTGCAGAATATCTTGGACTTGACTGTGAGTTACTTCGTAATTTCAAAACAATTTTAACCGCTATGTCATAACAGCTCCCGATAAATCCACTTGAGTTTGGAAAACTTTGTGATTCTACTGCCCGAATATACGTAACTCACTACAACTGGTACCCTATGCCTTCAACTTTACATAAGATACTCTTTCACGGAGCCGCAATCATAGGCACAAGCGTGTTACTGGTAGGAATGCTTGGCGAAGAAGCTTCTGAAGCTCGCAACAAAGACTATAAGAATTACAGACAATTTCACAGCAGAAAACACGACC
>NC_046664.1:62849013-62879878 GCF_010883055.1 Belonocnema kinseyi
AAACTGAAATTCTGCTAGACGAAATTGAATTGACCGATGAAGAGGGAGATGGAACTCACGACAATTTGTAAGCGAAAACCATTTGAAAGTGTGAGAGGCAAGAGGACTCACTCAAATCAAGCACCCCGAGTAGTGAGAGGCAAGGGGACTCAATAGAATCAAGTATGTTTAGTTTTTCGAAATTTCGACTCCAGATTCGGAATCAGAGCCTCCAAAAGCCCTTAGATACCACTTTTCAAGTGAATCCAATAATTTTTTGAAATTATCGTCCGCCATATTGGATTAGCCATTTTGTTTTCCGAAATTCTGACATCAGATTCGCAATCAGCGCCCTCAAAGACCCCTAGATACCACTTTCCAAGTATATCCAATAATTGTTCGTGTTGAATGTCCGCCATATTCAATCCGCCATTTTTTTAAATTCTGACTTCGGATTTGCATTCAGCGCCCTCTAAACCCCTGGATACCACTTTTTGAGTGGATCCAATGATTTTTTGAAATTAGGCTCCGCCATATTGAATCCGCCATTTTGTTTTTTGGAATTCTGACATCAGATTCGGAATCAGCACCTTCGAAAACTATATATTAGCGTCCTTGCAATTCATTGTTGTACATTTCTATATGTTTTCCGACTTTTGGCCACGAAACCGGGTCTCCTGGCCCACTGTGCATTACCCAGATTAACTTGTATCATAGCAACGGCGCCTCTGCAAATTTGCAGAGGGGCATGGCTGTGAGGCACACAGGTATCTCACTAAACCAGAAACCCTGGTTAGTTCAAAATACCATTAGGGGTTTAGGGGGGAGGGGGGCTGGTTTGTGTTACAGGGAGCCCAAGGCGGCCAATCCAAGGGGCCTTCCTCTTCTGCTAGGGTGCGATGCTACCTCCCACCATACTTTGTGGGGTAGCATGGCCATTGTGTAGACATTTTGAACATCGTGGGGTAGCAGCACCTATTGGAATACCGAATGACCACTGACTTAGATATTATTAATACGGGAACATCCAGACGTTTCGTAATTCGGTCAGGGAGGAACTCATTGACATCACTCTCTGTACCGGTAGTTTTACAGATAACATCAAGTCTCAGATGAACCCACTCTCTCATATCACTCACTGATAGAGTTCATGTTGGAATCCGCTGTACTCATCGACCCTAAGTTGCTCAGAAATCCATGAAGAACGGACTGGGGTCAGTTTTCCACAGAATTAGGAAGTGTACTTTCAGAAGTGCCCAGGTCAATAAGAGACTTGGATATCCTGGAGATGACGGCCGAAATTTTCACGGAAGCCATCAAATCCACTTATGAAAGTAATTGTCGGCCTTTAAAAGTCCAAAAGGCTGGAGAGACACACTGGTGGAATGCGAAACTCGAAGAGCTTCGCAGGCAAACCAGAGAGAGGTTCAGACGTGCCAGTTCTGGCAAAACGAAGGAACTATGGATTTCATTTACATCGATGAGGGATGAGTATAGGAGTGCAATGCGTAAGGCAAAGCATGAAAGCTGGACCAACTTTTGCACCGATATCGAGAAAGGAGCAAAGGCGGCCAGACTAGACAAGCTGGTTTCTCGAAATCCGGATGATATTCTCGGGACTCTAAAATGGCCCGCCGGGGGATACTCAGAGTCTGAAGGGGGTAACCTTGGCTCAGTTGATCAAGGCACATTTTTCAGGCTTAACAAAGTTAGGTGAAGAGGGGACGGTACCTTCGAGGTAATCAAAGTCGACTGCGGCCCAACTGGGCCCGAAAGGGCGGCTAGCTAACGAGATTGTCACCCAAGCTAGGGCCAGCTGGCCATAAAGTCCTTCAGTCATTACAAGTCTTCCGGTTCGGATGGTGTATATCCAGTCCTCTTACAGGGGGCTAGTGAGATCATGATTGGGCCGTTTGTGGGACTTTCTAGGGCTAGTCTGATGTTGGGGTATGTTCCGGCGGCATGGAGGGGTGCAAGAGTAGTCTTTATTCCGAAGGCAGGCAGGATCGGTTATACTTCACCCAAGGATTTCCGACCCATTAGTCTCACATCTTTCCTACTAAAAACAGTGGAAAGACTCGTGGACAGATTTATCCGCGATAAGGTCTTATCAAGTTGTCCTCTTCACAAGCAACAACACGCCTATAGGGCTGATCGCTCGACTGAGCCGTCCCTAAGCACTGCAGTTAACCTAATTGAAGGTCAACTGAAGCAGAAAGGCCTCGCGATTGGAACCTTGATGGACATCGAAGGAGCCTTTAACTACACCTCTGGAGAGGTGATCAGGCCGGCCATGATCGTATACCGTGTGCCTAGTGCAGTCGTGGAATGGACCTGCCACATGTTGGCCAATAGGAATCTAACTAAGACTAAGGATGATACCACTTTATGTGGAATAGCTGACTCGGGATGTCCGCAGGGAGGTGTTTTATCACCCTTGCTATGGTGCCTGGTAGTGGATGAATTGCCTTCTTCAGAGTAATGCAGAAAGCACAAAGAATAGTAGATTCACGGTGTAAGAGGACTAGACTATCAGTCAATCCGAGTAAGATGGATGCGGTTGTGTTCACCAGAAGTTGCAAGTGGGGAACCACGAGTACATTGAAATTAACTGGACAAAAACTGGAAATCAAAGGGCAAGCCAAATATCTAGGAGTCATTCCGGATAAGAAGCTGTCATGGAACAAACACCTGGAAAACAAGTGCAAGAAACTAGTAGCGACTCTTTGGCTCTGTAGAACAGCCGTAGGGAAAAGCTGGAGCTTGAAATCGGTAACACTTATGTGGATCTACACAGCGATCTTGTGACTCAGACTAACCTATGCGACAGTCGTCTGGTGGAGCAGGGTCGAACTTTCTACTGTGAAGTCCCAATTGGAAAGAATCAGGGGACAGATTCTAAGAGATATCACTGGTGCCTCAAACTCGACACCCACGATGACCCTGGACACAGTGACATCAGGGGCAATGAGCTATCGGACAGGTTAGCAAAGCTAGCAGCTAAGGAAAGTTTTACTTGACCTGAGCCAGTTGTAAGCATTTTCAGTAGGTTGTTCAATGAAGATCTAACCAAAGAACATCAGAATAAGTGGGATTCGGTCTCTGGCTGCAGACAGGCTAGAACGCTCTTGGGCTCAAAGCTAAACCCTCATCGAGCAAAAGAAATACTTTAGCTCGGAAGAAATGAAGTTAAAGTCCCAACGAAAATGTTTATCGAACATGGAAACCTCCGGTATCACAGACATAAGATAAGGCTTAAAGAAAGTCCCCTCTGTTGTCAGCGCGGAAAGGATAATGAGACTTCCACTCATATTCTCTGTCACTGCCCTGAGATTTCGGTGAAACGTGTAACATTCACAGGCAGTTACTGCATCAATGAGTCGGAAATATCAGCCAACATCATGGCTGCGGTCCTCTCCTTATGGAGCGGGCTTTGGGGCCATGCTTAAGGCTTTCAAAGGGACGCAACAGGATCACCCAAGCGTCAGGGGCTGTGATGGTCTCAACCCAGAATATTAATAATATTACTTATAATGAGACCACGCTTTTCTCATATGAATGGAAAAAAAAGTTTTTTGAAACGCCACAAATCGGTACTGGTGGAACATGGAAGTTACAACAACATGTCGATCGATGCGTCTCGAAGACGCGAACAATTGCGATACATATAGTGTTGTTATATTTCAAATAAAACAGTTCTTTTTCTTTTAAAATTTTTTTAATTTATCTGCTATATCATCAGAGATTGAACCTTACCGACCTAATATCGATCAAGTTAAGAATCTTCAATAACAGAAAATGCTTAACGTCTTAATAAGACTAGATGGAAAATAATATTTTTAATTAAAATTATTTTCCATCTAGTCTTATTAAGATTTTAAGCATTTTCTGTTATTGAAGATTCTTAACTTGATCGATATGGATCTTTTTTTCAAGAAATAATTTTAATTAAAAATATTATTTTCCATCTAGTCTTATTAAGACGTTAAGCATTTTCTGTTATTGAAGATTCTTAACTTGATCGATATTAGGATCTTTTTTTCAAGAAATAATTTTAATTAAAAATATTATTTTCCATCTCGTCTTATTAAGACGTTAAGCATTTTCTGTTATTGAAGATTCTTTACTTGATCGATATGTGTAGATTTTTTGTCTTCATGGTTTGGGGGGTTGATCTACTGTCGGTAAGGTACAATCTCTGATGATATAGCAGATAAATTAAAATAATTTAAAAATAATTTTTTGTACCATTAACAACTAGCTAAAATATAGCGTTATGTTCTTGAATTAAGAGTTCTTATTCTGATCCCTCTAATAGCTTAATTGGAAAAGCACCTGAGCGGAAATAAGAAGTTTTGTGGTTCGATTCCCAATGTAGTGAAGATGGAGTAGGATCTTTTTTTCAAGAAATAATTTTAGTTCTTTTTATCTAAAAAGAATAAACTATATTGTTAAAACTTCATAAATCAATACTGTTAGATTATGAAAGTTTCACCAATAGGTCGGTCGATGCATCTACAAAATGCCAACAATTCACTTGGTATCGTATTTTTGGTTTTTGAAAATCCAAAAAGTTTTTCTCAAATAAATAATATAATTTTTTTTTATTTCTGAACTGAAAAAACTTTCAAATGGGTGATCTAAGTAAAAATTCTATCAGACTTCAATAGCAATCGAAGCTACAATTCGACAAAATTTCAGGATCATAATTCTTTTACTTTTCGAGATGTGGTGAATAGAAAAAAGTTACGCACACCCGGAATTTTTTTTTAAATTTTATTTTCGTGCTCATGGGGTCGAATTATACTGAAATATGCAAAAACAGTAGATTTGAAAATGTAGGTCATGACAAGCCTTCTTCTATGAGAAAGTAATTATTTATTATAATTTATGATTATTAAAGATATTTGATAGTACTTTAAATTGCAGCATATATTTTAATTTGATAATACGGCAATCCAAATAAGAAATGTATACTAAGCGCACCTAGCGCGCAATGTTCACTTTTCCTCAATACTCTACAATATATGATATGAAAAATTTTGAAATTTGTTATCTGCTGTAGCCTAGTTTAACTCACATGGACAATAATACATACAATGACAAAATTTGGCTAATTTCTTGCTTGTAACGAACAAAAAATTATAAATAAAGAAAGAAGTCTGAAAATGCATCATTATTGTAATTTGAATTTGTAATACTCATGTTAAATTATTTTTGGTCAGGAATTCAGTTGGAACAGGTGCCAGAAGGTAAATTATTGCCGATTGAATGTTTTTAATCAAGATAGTCCAAATTCTAAAAAGTCAACAATTTGTTAAATATTTTTATCGCCATTGAACTGATTGGCAGCCATTCAACAATGAAAAATGAGTTTTTTTCCTCATGGGAACTCTGACACCTATTTTTACTTTTTGCAACTTTAATATTAGCAACTTTAATTTGAAATTTAAAGTCTCTAACAGGGCAAGCGTCATGCATATGGAAGCAAATCGATTAGTTCCCATCCTGCATAAGAGCTTAAAGCCTCAGTCCTTTCACCGACCCTGAGGACAGCGAGCCTTCAATCTGAAACGTCAGCTTAACGCGAAATGAACATGAAATATTGGTGATCTATAATTAGTATATAAATTTGGAATTTAAAATCTATAACAATGTTTCAAGTGTTTCATCTCACTGGGACGATTAGTGTGAAAGTCCTATTTTGCCTAAATGCTTGCAAAATTATTTTTTTAAAGACCTATTACATTCATTCCTTATCATAGTTATCGGAAATGTAATACACAAGCAGTTAAAGTTGATATTTAAAGCTGAATTAAAAATGGAGTTCCAAAGGGGCCTATCCAATGTTTTGACGATTTGTCAGGAGAGGCAGTAAACGTTCCCTAAAATCTAATTTTCAGTTTAGGAAAGAAGCAAAAACAAATTTTTGAGATACATTGATGCTTGATTAAATCACAAAAATGTTGATTGGAAAATGGCATTGGGTTTGAGAAAATAAATGTTTTTTTAAAACCTTTTTTAAATGAACTAAGAAACAAACGAATTCACATAAACGAAAATAAATAACAATAAATGGATTTATCATGTTTTATTCGCTTGCTTCTCATTTGTAGACTTTTTTTCAAGATTTTAAATTTAGGACAGCAACGAACTTCAATTAATGAAAAGCCGAACAGGCTTTAAGGACGATAGGAAATAAGAAAAAAAAATAGATTTTCAGATGTGAAGTTGCAAATAATTTCGAAAAGCTACTTTTCGTTGAGAATTCATTATTTTTAACGGAAAATTTTATTATTACATTTTTGTTTGAGAATTCATCTCTTTTGGTGAAAATTGTACTACATTGTAAAATATTCAATTATTTTTTTGAAAATTATTGTTCTCACTTTAAAATTAATTTTTTTAACTAAAAATTTAACTAATCCACTTTTAACTGAAAATTAATCTTTTTTAGCTGAGAACTCAACTATTAAATTTTTTATTCAGAATTCATCTTTTTTAGTTGAAAATTCAACTAGTTGAATCAAGGTTGGGCTACTTTATTAAAAATTTATTTTATTGATTGTAAATTAAACTGTTCTGTTAAAAATGAGGTTTATTTTACTTAAAAACTAATTGTCTTAACTGAAAACTGAACTATTCCATTCTTGGTTGAAAATTGATCGTTTTTATTAGAAAATTTGAAAATTTGGTGGAAAATTTATTTATTTCGTGGTGAATTCGTCTTTTTTATTGGTCGATTAATCTTCGTCATTTAACATGTAACTAACTGGTTTAAATTAGTTAAAAGTTTAACTATTTTGTTAAAAATTTGTTTGTAGTTTAAAATTAATGTATTGACCTGAAAATTTAAGTATCCAATTTTTGGTTGAAAGTGTATTATTTTAGTTTAAAATTCAACTATTTGGTTACAAATTTACATTTTTTCTCAAATTAATATTTTCTGATTAGAGATTAAACTCTTTTGTAGAAAATTCATCTGTTTGGCTAACAAATTCAACTGCTTTGTTGAAAATTTAACATTCTATTTGGGTTACAAAATCTATTATTTTTGTAGAAAAATTAACTATTTGGTTGAAAGTTGACCGTTTGGTAGAATATTAACATTTAAGTTGAAAATGTATGTTCTCAAGTTGAAAATTAACTGTTGTTTTAGTGGGCTTGCACTTTTGACTTGAAAATCTAAAGATTTTGGTTAAAAAAATTGTCTCTCTTGAATGAAAAATCTTTATTGTTTTAAAGTTTAACCCATTTTGTTGAAAATTCATCTCTGACTTTAAAAATTCATATTTTTTGGATAGAAACGTTATCATTTTTGGTTAAAAATACAACTGTTTAGTTAAAATGCAACTTGTTCTGTTTGAGGATTCAACTATTTTTTTGAAAATTGATATTTTTGATTGAATTGTACTGTTTTTTTGTTTAAAAATAAAATCCTCCTTGGCTGAAATATCAACTATTGCATTTTGAATTAAAAATTAAATTATTTTTGAAGTTGAATATTAACTATTATATTTTTTGCTGAGAATTAATCTCCTTTGATTGGAAAAAAAGTCAAGTTTTTTTAATTCAACTGTTTTGTTGAAATCATCTTTTTTGGTAGTAAATTTAATGGATGAATTTATTGTTGATGGAAAACATTCGACTTTTTAGATAGAAAACCAAACTATTTTAATGCAAATAAATTCAATATATTTTGACTTGGAATCTGGAGCGTTTTCTATTGAATTGAATATGGTATCTCTATGCATTTATTTTACTTAAAAGAATTTTGTCCGCAATTATCCCCCTATTTTCGTGATAATTCACTCTATTTCCCCTGTTCCGAGAGCATCTTGGGCTTTGAAGTTTGTTAAAATATGATGTTTTCTGCTTTATTTAAGACGGTTAGGTGTCGTCCATATATTACGTATCGGAATTTTTCAGCGATTTAGACCCTTCCCCTCATTCCTATGTAGCGCTAGGCTGGAAACCCTTATCAAATGATGTAAAAAAATTTTTATTTCAAAGGAGGTTGAATGTTTGTATCTTTGACATCACCCTGGGGGTTTAAGTTATATATGATGATTTGTGATAAAGAAGGTGAGGAGCGGAAAACGTTTTTAAACTAGCGTGACGTAGTTTTTGAACGATCCCCAAGATCTTCAAAGTTGCGTAAAATCATTACTTTCAAAATTTATGCTTTTTACTGGATCGCAAAAAATTGTATGGAATTTAATAATATACAAAAGACAAATGGGGCAAAAGCCAAAAGGGATTTTAAATTCTTCCCTTTCCTGGAAAGAGGAATGTTCCTTTTTATCTGAACGAGGAGGAGAGAAAAAGTGTCAGCTTAGGATTATAAATGCAGAGGTTCTTTATAGTCTGCTAATTTGAATTCGGAAATAAAATTCGTTTAAAGAGATCGTTATTGGGAAGGAAACGGAAGGACTTAAATAACGGGTAACTCTGTGTGCACACCCTAAGATTACTTATCGATCTATCACTGCAAGTTGCTGGTTGCAGAGCCCTAAAGGTTTAAATGCGGGTAACCGAGGCACGATTAATGCGAATATCACGTGTATGTACACGTGAAGTGTCTCACTACCTATCCTATCAACACATGAATTTCACTCTCAACTGGCTTTCTCAACATATTTTTATGACGTCATGTCAGGATCATAGTATAGCTATAATAACTTCTGACGTCATAAGTGTTAATTGAGTCGTTACCTGACACACATTGCGCATCCTCATGGGAAAAAGAATTTTGTTACCCTTCTTAGCACATCGTGGAAGAGCAGACATTCAATACAGAAAAATGGGGTGGAAAACGATATTTTGAAAGTAATGAATAAAAAAAAATATGTTTCAACGAAATTTCATAACCCTTGAGCCCTTATCTTTAACTCGCAACTTTTATAACTCCATTTTTGAGGGTAAAGTTTGAGTATTGTCCTTGCCACTTGACTTATGACCCTTGGCACTTCAGACCCGAACAGAAACTCAGAATTCATAGCGTTCATAACTTCATATCAGAAACTCTGATTCATAGCGCAGTCAAAATCAGGATATAAAGCGGTTCCGTATTACTCTGATTATCAAATTCAGATCAGAATGATCCACTTTTCCGAAACCAAAATTACATTTTAGTTTTTACACAACTTCACTCATGACAGAATCATGAATATAGTCTTGAAAATTAATTTGGTTTTTCTTTTAGAAATGATTCTACAGAATTACCTAGTTCCACATCCCACATCTGAAAGGTTTACAATTTCATAAAACCAAAGGGGAATGTTTTAGAACATTTTTGTTTGCAGGTTTGAAAATTAAAATTTTTTAATTTGGGAATGTTCAACAAAATAGTTACATTTAAAATCGAAGGGTTGAATTTTCAACTAAAATTATCAATTTTTAATGAAAGTAGTTCAAATTTCAGTAAAAAAGTTATCTTTACAATAAAGAATTTTCGACAGAATAATTTAACTTTCAACCCATTAGTTAAATTTTCAATAAGAAGATTAATTAAAAAAAAGAAAGAATTTTCAGCGAAATATTACAATTTTTAACCAGAGATAAATTTTCCACTAAAATGATGAATCTTCAACCAAAAAAATGAATTCAGAAAAGAAGAGTTAAACTTTCAACCAAATAGTTAAATTTTCTACCAAGGAAGATGAATTCTCAATAAAAAAAAGTAATAGTCAATATTTCAAACAAAACAATTTGATTTGAAATTAGTAGATTAGTTTTCAATCAAACAGTTACATTTGAACTAAAAAAGATTACGTTTGTACCAAATAATTTTCAACCAAAAAACATTATTCAGACAAGTGAAAAAAATGTCAACCAAATTGTTGAATTTGCAAGTATAAATATAAATTTGTAACAAAGTATTGGAGTTTGATACCAAAAAGAGTGACAGAATAGATTAATTTTTAACAAAAGAATTAGATTTTCGACCAAATATTAACATTTTTAACCCAAAAAGATGAATTCACAACCAAAAATATAACAGTAGACTTCTGAGCCTAAAATAAAATTATTTCTAAATACAGCGATAAATATTTAACTCAAACATTCAAATTCTTAGTTGAAAAAATTATTTAAAAAGAAATTTTAAACAAAATAGTTCAATTTTCGACCAAAGAGATGAATTTTCAAGTAAAATGATGAATCTTCAACTAAAATATCAAATTTTAACAAAAAGTTCAACCAAGAAGTTTTTTTTATGAAACAAAGCAGATGAATAATTTTAGATGTTTTGGACCAATTTTCGGTAAAAATAACTCGTTTTTCTTTTGGCCTTAAGTCTAGAAATTTTGAGATTAAAGAATAATATACCCTTTAAGTGAAGAAAGTCGATGCATTTTGCCAGAAATTATGGCCTTTTCAAGACTGAAATACAGAGAATGTATACATATCAAGTAATATCGCAACATTCAATTAAATATTCAAGAATAGAAGGAAGAACATACCACGAGACGCTTCTCGGTTGCTGTAAAAAGTTTAAAAATTCGAAGTTTTAAAAAGTCCCATTATGTAAATGAGGTTATGTAAAAATTTCCATGAATGTTGAAATAGACATGTTTAAAAGTCTAATTTAGAACATATTCTTGAGATGATTATTATAGCAGGCAATTTATGTAACTTGACACAATTCACAGTTTTGAAAAAATATCTTCTACAAAAAGATTAATTGTTAAACAACTTTTCAACAAAAATATGATAGTAGATTTTTCAACCAAAAAGAAACAACTTTCAATTAAGTTGAACGATTTCCTAGGATGAATAGAAAATGTTTTAAAAAAAATCTTAAATTTCAGGTTGAGGGAAAAATCTCAATTTTCCAGCATTCGATTATAAATCTTTATAGCTCTAAAATGATTACTTTTTTCATTAAACTTTAAAACCCTAGAGTGTAGCTATGAGGGCTTCAGATGTCATACGTGTTATCCGAGTCACCACTTGACGCTCATTGAGCATTTTCATGGGTGAAAGGAATTTTGTTACCCATTTTATCGTATGACAAAAGAACAGAAATTTAATCCAGAAAAATTTGCTAGAAAACGAAGTTTCGAAACTAACGAATAAAAATGAATCGGGTTGGATGATATTTAAAACAATTTTTCAACAAATTGTTGCAATATTCCCTTCTGTCAGCCACCGTATTAAACGTTTATTAACTGTCACCACGTGGAGGTCGAAGGATAGACAGTTTTTTTTCGTTTTGATTTTTTTGTAGTCTTTTTTTATTTTGCTTTTCGTATTTTTCTGTTTGTTTTTATATTAAAAAATTTTTTTATTTAATAATTTTTTTTGTATTTTTGTATTCTTTAGAACTGTTCTGAACTGTTCAGAAATGGCGTAGGCAAAGAACAGTTGACTATTAGTGTTGACTGCGCGAATGAATTGGGCAAAAAACAAATGAATTTCACAAATCTGATACATCCAATGCTAAGAGTTCATTCTGGTCCCAGAAAGTATTCAAAAAGAGGTAAAAGGTTTTTAAAAACAGTTCTAAAGAATACAAAAATACAAAAAAAGTATGAAATAATTTTTTTTAATATAAAAAATAAAAAAAATAAATAAAAAACAAAATAAAAAAAGACTACAAAAAAAAATAAAAATGAAAGAAAACTGTCTATCCTTCGATCTCCACGCGGTGACAGTTGGTAAGCGTCAAATACGGCAATATGTTTGTGTACTTTTGTGCACCAATTTTGTTACAAAAAAGAATTTTGATACGAAATCAGCAGCAAAAACTTTCTGTCTTAAAATTTTCCCTGTTTTTTGTTATAAATTCCGCTATATTGAATTTCCTAAGGAAGGAGCAATTATTTTGACAAGTTCATCTTGTAGAGCGATCTTGAAAACAAGTATGTTGAGTTTCAAACATATGCGACAAGTTTTACGACCACAACTGCATCAGCAAAGTTAAGCTTAATTTTTCGGTTTTTTGGTCGTAATGGGTTAAACAAAAATGGAACAGTTATATTTTCTATTAAAAAATATATCATCAACTAAATGAGATCAATTTTTAAACAAAAATGGAATAGTTACATTTTCTATTAAGAAATATATTATTAGCAACAAAAAACGGATTTTCAACAAATAATGAAAAAGTTAAATGTTGCGTTTAAACAATTAATTTTCAACCAAAACAAAATTTGTTTTAACATAATGACTCAATTTACCACAAAAACAAATTTTTAAGAAAGGAATTGTACTTTTAACCAAGTTTTTGACTCACAAATCAAATACTTGAATTTTTAAGTAAAAGAGATAAACTTTTAAAAAGTAGTTGAATACTCCCGTGTAGAAATTATGACCGGGTTCGGGCCGGATTCCGGCAGGGTTGCCCTGCTTGTATCCGGAATCTGTTCAGGCTGCCCGGTCGGATTTTGGTTGGTTTCGTCACGCTGCGCTGGTCGGATCCCTGCCGGGTGTACCCAGTCGGCTCCCGGACGCGTTGCCCGGTTAGATCCCGGATACAAATAGGGCAATCCGCTCTGAATCCGATTAGTTTTTGACTGGGTTCCTCGATCGCATTTTACTCGAGCCTTTTTACCACAGCGAACATATTTTACCAACTGGTAGAAATAAGAATCTTTGTCAGCACTTATTTCCACTTGTAAAAAGATGTTGAAATTTCAATTTAAGAACTGCATTCATAATAATAAATATGTTAACTACAAACATTAATTCAATGTAAGTACTAAAATATAGGTTATAATTTTTAAGTTTCTGTAAGAAATTCAAGTTCAATTGTATAACAAATTTACCTTAAGCGTAATTTAGTTTGCATAGGTTTTTTTCCAAGAGATAAAATAAATTTCAGGGATTTCACATGACATCCTAACCTATGAAACCGGTTTAGAAAATTTAATCAACATTAACGTTGAAGAATGTTAATAATGCTTACTTTTTAACAAGAAAATTCACTCACCTTTATAAATAATCCGCTTGCTCTAGAAAATTGGATACAATTTTGTGAAATTTAACAAATTCCTTAACGGATAACCTGGCGTCAACCGACGTTTTACTGCGTTTTTAGCATTAAAGACTCCAGAAGTCGCCGAATCATCATTACGTCCAAGCAGGATAACGTGATTCAAAACCTCGTTCGCAACAAGTTATTTCTCTTCTTATTACGTTTTTTGGTTATTCAAGATAATATATAAAAACATTAAAATAAAGCAAAAATCGTAACACAAAAAAAATAGTACAATTTTACTGGGAAACTATGTTTGAAAATAAAAAAGAAGTTGGTCAACGATTTCGCAGTCACGGCAAGTCTGGAAACTGCAGAAACAAAAGTGAGAGACCATATAATTAAAATTAGTTCAATTTTTCTTACATAATTTATAATAAAACACCCGAAGCACAAAAAATTGATCTTTTACCTGTAAGATATTCACAAACTACCCAATTACGGCAGTCATTTGTGGATATTTCTTTAGATGTTTTTAAGGTTATGATACTTCCATTATGCACCATTTTTGGCCCGACTGGGTTCCGGTGGGAACTCGGTCAGATCCCGGCCCAGCAATGAACAAAATAGTATCATGGTTTGACCCGGTCAGATTCTGGCCAGAAACCTTCTTCTGGTCGGGTCAAACCGGGCTATTGCTACACGAGCTTGAGTTAAACAGATTAATTTTAAACTAAACAGTTGCATTCTTAAGGAAAAAAGTTAAATTTCTACTGGAAAAGGTGAATTTACAAAAAAAGTATCTTCATAAAAAAAGTTGTACTCTTAAGACAAAAACACGAATCTTCTACAAAAAGTGTAGAATTTTCAACCCAAGTAGAGAATTTAAAAAAAAAAAGCAGTTTGATTTTCGACTAGAAATGAATTCTTCCATTAAAGAGTGTTGCTTTAGATGTACAGTGTTCAAATTATGATTTTTTATTTTTAGAAAGTAGTAACATGCGCTTTTTCGCCGTTAAGAAGAAAATCAAGTTTGAAATATTTGCCACACGTCATATAGAGTTTGGTGGAAAACAAAATCCCCATCGGACGGTCTTCGATTCTCGTTATCTGCACGTTTTTATTTATAAAAATCTTAATAAATATAATTTCCTTCAATACCCTTCAAAAATTCTGCAAATAATAATTTTTTAAACGACTTTTATCACGGAAAAACCGATTGCTTTGAATTTTATCATGCTATTCACAAAAAAATATTATTTTATATAAATGCTGGTAATTTTTCACAATATTTAACAATTATATTTGAAACTAGAAGCAGGAGTCGAACACGCTAACTTCCGGTGGTGAAACAGAAGCGATGCTATTTGAGCTTCCGGTCGATGAGAATTGTTTTTCGCCAAACACTATACTATAGCGTGTGACGATTTAAACTCGAATTTCTCGAAAATAGCGAAAAAGTGCTGGAAATTAATACTCAGGTAATAAGTTCTCATTAAAAAAAGTATGCACAAAAACTACACTTTACAATAATGGCGGTCTCTCCTTTTCAGATTTCAATCTGAATATAGATGGCCATGCATTGGTCGTAGCATAACAACTGGAACTCGCCAGAAAATTGATCTTGAGAATTGGATCATTCTGATGGGCAAATTGCTGATCAAATAAAAAAACCGAAATCTGTATAAAGATTTGTATATAAATTTGATCAAATTTCGGGACCAAATTGATCTACTGGCAAAAATGTAGTTATCAATCTAGAATAAAAGAAGGAAAAGAAAGTCGAAGCTATCGAGAAGTTTAGTATGCGAATCGAGTGAATTGGCTAGTTTTTCGGCAAAAGCTACCCAATTAGAGTTATACCTGGCTCAATTCGGTTTTAACATCTGCAAAGCTCGTCACGTATCAAATTCGTATTATGTCGGGGGAAGTGAATTGCCTCCTAATTTGGGTGCCAAAATTTCCTACGTTGCTAACAAGGGTTTAGTTTTTTCCTACATTTGCTGTGAGATTGTATCCGAAACTGAGTTGTACGGGCCCTAAGGGTTGTTTCTCGACCTTCTGAACTTTGAATCTGTATGAAGTTCCTAACTTGAAAGTTACCCCTAGACGTTGTTAATGAGTGCAGGGGAAACGGATGACTTGGTTTGGTGGGTGTTTCATCCTTCCAGGATGAGAAGGTGTGGAGGGTAAGGGTTGTGAGAAATTCTAGCGTACTGTTTGTCGCTCACTGAGAAATCGAGGTATCTGCTTTGAAATCTGAAATTGAATTCCGTATAAGTGACTTTATGAAACCGAATATTGAAATGAACTAGGAGAGCCTGTTTATGAAAGTTTCGCAGGCAAGAGACTTGTAAAAGACAGTGGCTCAAACCTATCGATGTGTAAACAAAATATAATTTTCCTAAGATTCTTGAAAAAATAAAAAAAGATTTTTAAGGATCTCGCAGATATGTCAAATCAGAATTTTCAAAAAAATTAATTTTGCAACAAGAAAGACAAATCTTCAACAAAATAGTTTAATTCACAATCAAGAAGGATTCACTTTGAACCAGTTATATTTTTAACTAAAAGAGATAAATTTTCAACAAGTTTGAGCGCGCCCAGTGCGCGCGACTGTTGATTCTCGCGCTTCGTTGGTTGTGCGCAGGCCTTTTCAACTCTAGGGCCCACAAATCGACAACTCTAATTTGATGATTGTGAACTCTCTTTTGTTAAAGCTTCTTCGGCTTTCAAGAACACATTCTCATCACGTATCTCGATCTTTGCACTCGATATTGTATAAAATGTGAACTTTTGTACACCATGTTCAACATCATTATATCAGATGTATAATATATTTATTTCTGCATCTCGGGCTGGCAATGTTTTTTCAGAAATGCAGAATAATGTACAAATTTCGTGTTTACTCTAATCTGTCTATCAATAAATTTATAATATTAAAATTCGTAAGATGTATTACTATTGAAACATTTGTATCTTCATTCTCTTGTCTTTAAAAATAAAAAAAGTGCGCATCATATATAAAAAAATCTACCCGCTGCGCGGGCACATACTCATTGCGCGCTGGGCACGCGCAGTGGCGTAACTACAAAATTTTCTGCCCGGGGCCAAAAATAATTTGCCGCCCATAGTTCTCAAATCTGCATTCCATTTAAAGATAGTTTTGCCGCCCCAAGCGTTTGCGCCCGGGGCAGCGGCCCCCTTCACCTCCCCCTAGCTACGACACTGGGCGCGCGGCTCTCTTCGCTAGCAAGTTTGAGCGTGCCTGGGGCGCGCGACTGTTTGTTCATTTTCGTGTATTTTTTTAAAATTTTGTAAATGTTATAACTCTGGTAATTTTCGATTTTCTGAAAAATTTCATTAGGATAAATTGTTCGACTTTATGAATGCTATGAACAACCGTACAGAGAATTTTTGAATTTGAAAAAAAGTCTCAAAAATATTCAAAATGTGCCCACTTTTTTAATTTTTATCCAAAATGGCTGGCTAACGAACTTGACCTTCAGTTTGGGACACTAAATAAGTTTTTTGTGGCCTAAATTACCCTAAAGTAACATACTATACAATGCTTGCATGGTGCTCAAGTACAGTAATTCCAGCTTCACTTACCAATATATTTTCGTACTAACTTTTAATGTTTTGCCAAGATGGTTGCAAGGTAAAATTTAAAAAATTGCAAAGAAGCAAACTTTTTTAATCAATACTAAAAATAAGGTTAATTATAATACTATTAATCTGATTTTTCATTTTGTAAGTTTGTAAATTTCCTCTCGTAACGGGACTTTACGACGGCCTTTTTATACGCTATGTTTATATTCCTGCTAAAACCATTGTCGGAAATTTATATATGGAGGATGCAATGGAAACAAGAATAATTTTCTGACTAAAAAAACATGCGAAGAAAAGTGTAAAGGTTAGAAGAAAATTTATTATCTAGTAATAAAAGAAGAAAAGAAATTATGTTACAAAATATAATTTATTATAATAAGTGGTAAGAATGTTGATCATTTTATATGATTTTAAGGGTATAAGACACTGGAAGTTCAAAAATTTCACCCAGAAAATATTCTACAATATCCACTAATCAATGTAACCTCCACTTTCAAATAAATGTATTCAATTTCTAACCATGATTTTTTCCTTAGCATAAAGGTATTTCAAAATACATCTGTTTTTGCAATTTAATCCCTCAAATATTCTTCAAAGTTGAGTATTGTGAACAATTTTTCAAAATAATTATATAATTAGTATAAGTACCGCATTCAATTAAATTTGAAACCATTTAAATTACTAAGAATTCAAAGACGATTTATATTGTATTTTTAACAAAATAGATGATTTTCTGACCAATAAGTCGAATTTTTTAATAAGATGATTAATTTTCTATCAAATACTTTACCTATATTTAAGCCATACTTTTTCTATACTATTTGAGAGATCACTTCCATAGGATTTCCAAGATATTTTTCTTAATCAATATCATACAACAATTTTTTTATCCAGGAGGATTTGAGTTCACAACGCACCAGGTCTTCTTATGTGAACTTTACTTCAAAAATTTAAAAGTTTGAGAATGGTTAAGATTTACAAGTTCAGCTACTTTAGGCAATCTCCTAATAATTTCTACATTATTATTCGTTCTGGGGTATCTAATAATGTGCTGTTTTCCTTTGTTCAAGCACTCGTATTTGATTCCAGAGCAAGATGTAACTGAGAGCATTTATCTTCTTCCTCCTTCTCCACATCTTTTAACCAAGTAAACTTGAACGTATTCCCAGTGAATGTCTAGGCGGGCCTCTAGGATAAACGAGCAAACTTAGCCGGTGTTCTCCTTCTTTCGCATTTCCACGACAAGATTTTGCTCTACCCAAGGATAATTTACTCCGCACATTCACCTGTGCATAGGAATACTAAGCAATGTCGACAGGCTTGGCTTCAAAGAGGGCGAAAATCGAATTTGAATAGTCTACAAAGGCGGCTGCTGTTATATACATACTTGTAGTTTCTTGTAATACACGTCGCAACCAGCTGAGATTTCCAGTTCAAATTACCCAATAAAGTAACTCACATAAAACTAAGTGTCTGGATTTTTTTATTTGTTTTACATAACAATATCATGAACTATTATTTTCAATTTAAACGTCTGTTTCCTCTACAGACGTTACACTCGAATTACACTTGAAGGTGAAATTCCCTTCAATTGTAATTCCAAACAGTGATTATTAATTTTTGGGAAAGTGACAGGCGTCTGAAAATTCTGCACATATTGAGGTCTATACCTAGTTAAATTCGATAATTGATAACCATTTTTATACTAGCAATAATGATGAGCGCGATTAGAATCTTTTTGATAAACAAATTCTCAATATAAATGTTTCAGAGTGGCTTCAAAAAACAAAAACAAGCTTCTGGTCATTTCTCGATTATACCAAACATTTTTCCAATTTATACAACTTTAAAATTTTCATACTTGCAAAAATTTTTAATTGAAATATCGGACACTCAACTACAAAATAAATGTATTTAAAACATTATAACTTTTTTAAAGGGCCTAGCTGGGTAAGCATGAAAAATCTGCCACCGCACGTATTATATTGAAATTATTGTCGTAGGTTCGCATTTATGTGTAGTAAAGTTTCCTCAATACTAACCATGAAAATGATTTTTTGAGGAAATTATGAAGAGGAAAAGGATTCGATTCCCGCCTCGCACTCTGGAAGAGCCTCGGCGGCCCATGCGGTAAACACTAACCTAGCAAGGGAGTTGGTCATCTCCGGAGAGTCGTGGCACCACTACCTCTACAGAAAAATCAAGTAAGTGTGTGGGGTGTGTTTAAAGGAATACGGAAGAAGGTGTAAGAAAAATGCAAATCCTTAAGAGATAGATTAGAAGCTTCCATTCCAATTCCAATTCCAATAAAAGATAGCTTTTTCTCTTGAACCGCTTGAACAATCCTGACGTAGACAATATATTTTGGAGACACTAATGAGGATTTTGCAAACAAAAAAAAAATAAAATAAAAAAATTGTTTGAAGAAGATTACAGGTAACAAAGTTTTTAATTAAAAGTTTCAGGTAATGTTCTAGCGTGGCCACATCCATATTTCACATAAACACTCCTTAGTGATTTATGATACACATGTTTGTTGAATTTTTAGAAACTAGAATAGAAGTAGAATTTTTCTTAATGATAACCCTAAAAATGAACTTTTGTGGTACTTATAGAGGGGCAAATGAAAATCAAAAAAGTTCCTTTCTGAGAAAACGGTATTGTCACTGGCTCTGTCACTGGCGTATTTCACGATATTTTTATACAAAAAATTTTTAATTATTTTTAAAATAATACTTTTTAACCTGCGAATGATTTAAATACATTTACTTTAACCAGATCTCTAAAAAATGCATTAAAAAAGCGTTTTTTCATACATTAACCCCCATTCCCCCCTTAAATGATTTAAGGGGATTTTAAAAACTCTCAATGTATTTCAATACATTTTCCAGGAATGCAGAAAATATCATCAGATTTGATGGAATTTCACAGACTTATCAAGGGATTTTATTTGATTTCAATGAATCGTAAATATTTGAAGAGGCTTTATAATATTTACAGGGATATCTAAAGGTATATCATCAGATTGAAGAATTCTTAATAGCTTTACAAGATGTAAAGGGTTTTTAATTTATTTTTAGTTTTAAGGATTACATTTTTGTAATTGATATTTAAAGAATCGCAGAATATTGTAGATGGTGGTGTCCTTTTTTAAATGTCATATTGAATTCGCCATTTTGCTGTTAAAAATTCCGGAAGCGTGTTTGAAATGCGCGAACAAAAAAAGCTTGGAAAAAGTTTTCTATTCAAATCGGATATTTTTTTAGTTTTTTGGTCTTCATATTGGATCTATCTTTTTTTTTAATCTCCGAAAATTAATTTGATATCCGTCATTTTTTTATTAAAATTTTTAAAAACAAATATGTCATCAGAGATCCAAAAAAATCCTCATAAAATAATTTTCATTCAAGTCGAGGCATTTTAAAAGTTTTGGTGCGCTTTTTGGGATTTTAGCTCAACGTCCGGCGCGGCGGAGGTTACGTCTAAGTAGTAACGTCCGCCTCATCAAGCCAAATCGGGTTGGAGGTCGGTTACTACTTGCAACGAGTAGTTAGAGCCGTGTCTGGCGTGACAACTTCATTTATTCAATAATTTCTACGGCAAATGAAAAACTGAAAATGTGTTTACGATTTATCGAAAAAAAAAACAGTTTTTGGATTTACTGTTGTTAATAATACTTTTATCCTTTAATACATTTTTGTTCAAAATATGCAAAAATTATATTTTGAAGGAAAAAATTTGTTTCTTTCCGAGAACGGTTTAGCTATATTGCAAATAGTTTTTAAACAATGCAGATGGCTCACAAAACATTAATAATTCGTTTATTGATCCACTTAATTATTATAAACAAATGAAGTAAGAAAATGTCTAATACTCCTAAGTTTCGATGAAAACATTTTTCTTTTTACCGAAAATGCTTTGCACTATTATGAGAACAACTGTTAGTATGAAATTGATCAGAAATTAACAACAATAATTGTAGTAAACAATTTTTTGTTGCCAAATATTTCCATTTGAGGTTTTAACATGGAATATTTTATTTTTTTGAATTAGAACTACTTTTTAATGAATTTATAATGTCAGTAACAAAATTGAATGAAAAGTGATCAATGAATATTTTATAAAAAAGTTTTATAAACAATATGCAATACACCGAAAATATTTGGTCTACGCTCATCAAATTTTGTAGGTATTCGCACAAAAATATCACATTTTTCTCGCAAACAACATTAGATACGAAGAAATTTTAAGAAGATATTTTGCACAGTTAAGAGAGTTCTACAATAATTTCATTGACTTATTTATGATATCTTGCACCATTTTCGGGATAAATACAAAAATTTACTTTTCATAAGTAAAAAATTCTCTTCACTCTTGGCTTATGGAAATACCCACCATTTTTGTACGATATTTAAGAAAAATATATGTTCGTATAAGGAAAACTTTCTGTGAGTTTTACGTGGGCGAGCCAATTTTTATCGTTCGAATATTATTTGGTATAAAATCGAATTTTCAAAGTTTTTGCTGAAACAATTTTAGTTGCAAAAATAATGCCAAGACAAGAAATTGTTCGACTAAAAACTTTGAATCTCAGTTTAAAAAATAACTAATACCAGGGCCCACATTTTCAGATTATTATTATCCATTTATTCAGATTCTTCATTAGATTCTTCAGGATCCAAAAAGGAATGACTCTCTGTTGTAGATAATTTAAGAGCTCAGTCGTTTTATTGAAAAATATCTGGATAAATGTGAAATACATTTAAATATATTGATTAAAAAACTTTTTAGTCAAACAATTTCTTGTCTTGACATTATTTTTGTAACTTAAATTATTTCAGAAAAAAATAGAAAACTCGGTTTTATAAAAAATAATCTTTTTATATATTTCATATATTTTTCTTACATATTCAACAAAAGGATGGGTATTTCCATAAGGCAAGAGTGAAAAGAATTTTTTTGCTTATGGAAATTGAATTTTTGTGTTTTTCTCGGAAATGATGCAAAATATCATAAATGAGTAAAATACATTTTTGTAGAACTCCGGAAAGATATCGAAAATATCTTAATTAGGTCAAAAGTTATATAAGTTCAAGGAAAAAATTTAGTTTTTTTTAAAACAAAGCCAAAAATTCAAATACGCATATGTTAACTCCGTGACATTTTTTTTACAAGTCGCAAAAATACGTATCGCCTAATTTCCTCTAAAAAACAACATATTTCGTCCTTGAGAGATTCTGCAGCTTCAAGTGTAGAACCTGCCTGATTTGAAATGGATTTGATCTAATTGATGTTTCAGTTCAAATCCAACGTGTTAAACTTTTTAAAAACGCATTATTTATATCGCCTGAAAAATAGCTAAGTTTAAATTACAATTTAAAAAGAGCAGTAAGGTACACATACTCCCCATTAAAGATATGTATTTGGGAAATATAAAAACGTGAAACGTATTCGAATGGATAAAAAGGGAAACAATGGCTATTAAGTCCTGAAGGAAGAGGCGATAATATACTATACTTCCATTCTGTTATGATAGCATAAAAAAATGAATCTTATAATTCAGAAGGGAAATCTGAAATTTGAAATAATTCTCAAAAGTCTTTCTATATTTTTGAAATAAAATAATTAAATAATTGATAAAAAGAAATGAATAGGTTAAATATAAGTAACAAGAATTTTAAGAATAAAAAATAACTGAACATTCAAGGCGAATTTTTAAAGATTTGAAAATAATAAATTTGAAAACTCCAAAATTTTGGCGATACCATGGCAGGAAATAATCTAATGTAAAAAAGATTTGAAATAGTTAAATATGCAAAAATAAATAAGTAAATTGCCAAGCCAAAATTCTCAGAAAGAAAAAAATTTAACTACTCCCGGGACGTTTTCGAAAAATCTATGAGGGGACAGACCGAGGCAACTTACCCGGCGTAAGTACAATTTTTTTAGTTCGAGAAATTTTGGCTTGGTGATGTATTTACATGTTTATTTTTCAATAAATAATTATTTTTAATGTTACTTTACGTTAAATTTACTTCTGTAATCAAATCGTCAAAGTTTTTTAATTAAGGGACTTGAGAAAATATTTGTTTTATTCATATAATTGTAAAGAACATGAAGTCCGACATTTAAAAAAATTTTTAAATTTTTTAGTTATTTTAAATTTCCTAAGTTTTTGCTCTAGAGACTTTTTAATAACATCGTTTCATTTGCAATTCCCACGAAATCGATGTTAAAGCCTTTTTTTGAGCTGTTGATGAATTGCATTTATTTTGATATCATTAACATGAAACTTTTATCTTCGTGATACCGCGAAAGAGAATAAATTTCTGCGTCAAATCAGCTCAAGCTAAAGGAAAAATGACAAATTGGAATATTTCTAGAAATAATTCACATTTTTGGTAAATGTGGATTCAAACTTGGTACAAAAAAGTCGCAAATTGTTTAAATGTTCGAATACTCACAAACATTAAAAAATGTTATATTTTAATCTATTTCACTAAATATTTGTAAAAATATATAATTTTTTGTGTGTATTTTTTAAATCGTGTAGTAGGAACAATAATTATTTAAAGTTTTTAACTTTTTTGCAGAAAGTTCGGTCCTTGGGTGAAATCTATAAAAAAAATTCTATAAATATTCTTAAGTTTTTCTTTTAAAAATTTGAAGTTTTTAAAGTAAATTATGATAATTAATTGGAAAAAAAATAAGCTAGGATTTTTCTTTCTATTTATTGTTATTTGAATTTATTAAATTATTTAACGTGAATTATAGAGAAATAAAATACAAAAACCAATATTGGTAATTGGTACACAGCTGCGAGGCTATATTTTAAATATTGATTTTTCTGTTGCCTAGGAATTACGTGACGCAACATTTTATCCTCCAGAAGTTTGTACATATAATAATCATGATGATAATGTCGTAACTTGAATTTACTTCAGCTTTTCTTGACCACTTTGCTCATACTTTCTCCTCCTCGGGGTTTCTTCGAGAAAATTCCTCATAAATTTTCCAGCTGAAAGCAAGTATATTGCATCAATTGATCCCAAGAGGTAAAATTTACGAAAATTCCGCACCAAAATGACTTATACTTTACACACTTTGTAACTTACTACTTCTTAAAACGTATTACGTCATAAAATTTTAATTTGCAGCATGTATGATAGGACTAAATGTGTTAAATTTTCCGACTCTATGTTTTAAATTACTATTATCTACAAATAGCAACGCAAAATTTTTGAGACCAGGAAAAACCGGGAAACGAAAGTGAATTTTTTTTAACTTGGAATTTGAAGAATTTTTAGTAGAAAATCTATCAAAACAATTTAAATACCACACATTTTAAATATAAAATTTAAAAATTTATAATGCGTAATTCTAAAATCATTTACTTGAACATTTTCCTTTTTTGATCTTCACTTCTGAGCGTAAATTTTCAATTTGAAGAATTTTTAAATGGAGTTTTGAAGACTTAATCTACTAGAAATTAAAAGCGTTTAAATATAAAAATTTTTGGCAACATTTTAAAATTAAACTGTGGTTCGAGTGTAGAAAAATGAATAATAATTGATTTTACAACACAAGTCTGGATGTGTTAAAAATTAAACAATTTACAAATTCTAATGTTAAGAATTGAACTATTTCAGTTTGAAAAAAGGTTCACATTAAAAGATTCATAATTTAATGCTTTTATTCAATTTAAAATAATTAAATTATTGTTTCAGTCTAAAATAGTCAATTTTTAACCAATTCAACTTTTGACTGTTAATAGAAAATGAGCAATTATAATTCAGATATTATCTGAACGTTAAAATTTTATTTGAAACAATTTAAAACTAAAACAATTCAACTTAAAAGGACTTATGCGTAAAAAAGTTTGAATATCAAAGTTTTACTTTTAAAACAAAGCAATTTGGTTTTATACATTTTTATCGAGTTGGAAAGGAAGAAATTGTGTATCCCAATATTTTATAAATAGGAATAGGCCTTTTTTGTTTTTATCATTTACACTGAGCTGAAATATTATTTATTTTTAATTAATATTATTAATTAATATTAAATATTTTTATTTTTAAGCTTTTTATTGATTTGGAAAGGACGATATTTTGGTTATTAAATTTTTTCTGAATTTAAATATGCAAGTGTTTCTTATTTACATTTTTATTGAGTTAAAGGGGCAATTTTTATTTTTAATCTCTTTTCTCAATTGAAGCAGGTTAATTTAAAAAAAAATTTTTATCATGTCGGAAGGAAGGAAATTTTGGATCCCAATTTTTTCTGAATTAGAAGAAAGATTATTTTTTTTTAGATTATTATTATATTTATTATTAAATAGATATTGGTTGTCAAGATAATTATCGATTTAAACGGGTGGAAATTTTTTATATTAAGTAGTTCTTAACTGAAATATTTTGTTTTGAACGTTTTATTAAGATGGAAGGAAGGAAATTTTTGTCAGTAATCGGTTTTCTGAATTAAAAAAGGCCAAGTTTTTTTATTTTTAACTTTTTGTTTATTGGAAGAGAGGTGACAGAGTTAAACTTCAGATGTAAGGGAGGATCTTTTTATTTGCAATTTTATTGAATTTAAAAAAGTTAAAAATTAAAATTTTTCTAGCTTAATAGCATTTAATTTACAATTGTTCAATTGGAAAGTGTAAAAAGATTTCATTTTATGCGTGTAAATAATTAAGCGTTTCAATAAAAAATTTCTGGGTTCAAAAGTTTTTTACTCCGAGGTTTAGTTTTAATAACTTTAAACAAAAAAATTTCAGTTTTAAGAGTAAGAATTTTTTAATTTCCATGTGCGTGAAGAGTTTTTGTTACCTGGGAAATGATCGGGAATTTTTTTCCTCGATTAAGGCGGCAAATAATTTCTTACTGTTTCCGTCAGGTTTTGGTCCGTCTGTTTCACTTTTTTCCAATGTGCGTAAGTGAGGAAAACTCAGGCAAAATAAGTGGTGGAGAAGTGAGGGGAAATTAATGGAAGAAAAGTCAGGAGAAGGGTGGCGAAGGTTAGCGAAGATTGACGGTAAGGGAAGAGAAGTGGGGGAATGTAGGAGGAGTAGGCAAGGGAAATTATGTGAGGAGGAGGTTTGAAGTACTTAATTATTCAGTGAGCAAAAAAATTAAGGATGTCCTAGAGACGTCTTCGGAACATTTTAGATGGTAATTTCTGGGACACTTATTTTTTTCTCTTAAGTTCTTCATTTGCGGGTGCACAGTATAAAAAAAGTTTTCAAAATGATACCGAAATCAATATCATTTTGATATGCAACAAAAATTATACTGAATTGAAGAGTATTTTGATCGGCCGGAGTGAATGATCGACTTTTGAGATCATAATTATCTGATTCGGAATCATGTATAAAGTCAAACGAAGATGGCTGACGTTTTTAGATTACTTTAGCTCATCTGCAAGATTTTTATGGTTTCTGATCGTGCAGTGTAATAAAAAAGTTAAAAAAATAATGAAATCTGATATTAGAAAATATCACTTGTTAATTGTAGTTGTCACTTACGTACAGTCAGATACAATTGTTAGGTTATGTCGTTATCACCCCGGCACCAAGAACTGGCGATCATTTTGTTTAGTCTAACAAATGAACCAAAAAATAAGATGAAATTGATCTGAATGGACAGAGCATTATGATCTCGAGAGTCAAATGATTGTTGGAGCAAAATGCTCTGCAACAAAATTGATCCTTTTTTTTACTGTGTGCATAGTAAGGGTTCAGGTTCTGTGAAAAAGATTTCGTCCCGGAACACGGAAATTTTGTTGGGAAAAGGTGCAAGATTTCACATTCCATTGGATCGGTGCTTTCATGTGCATTTAAGAGGTAAAAGTGTTCTTCCAAAAATAAAAGTAGATAGAATTCTACATATAACTAAAAAAACGTTGTCCTATCACCAGTACTCTAGGAGTTACGGCCTTTCAAAGAATCCCGATTTTTCCTAATTTTTTACCAAAAATCATACCTTTGTTTAGTTTTTCTGTAGCTCGGATCCTGATGGCCCGATCTAAAAATTGTCAACAGATGAAAATAGACGTAAATACATGTAAATTAAAGAAACCATTGTCCTAACTCCAATAGACCGACCTATTTCCACCATCATGGGTGTCACACGAGAAAGTTTTAAGAAGATAAATGAAAGAGGACTTAATTCTGCATAAGTTAAAAAAAATGTTCCTACCCCCAATGAGTCACAAGTAATACCTTGCAAAGTGTACCCTTGATCAATTCGGTGACTAAATCGCATCGCGTGTGGAAAAATGTTCTGGCTGTGGCCAGGTCCAGATCAGACCGTTAGGTTTCCAGCCCTGGCGCTGACCAGACGGTCCGCGCCAGGGACCCACTTGGGTATAATTATCTCCTTACACAAGAGCTTAATACAATGTTTTTATTTTGCAATCAGAAGGCTTCTCATGAAAAAAAAACCCATGGACAATACCACTCTGCGAATTGCGTATCTGTCATTTGCATATTCAGAAAGTTGAAACTGAATCGGTTTGCGCCTATGTAAATCGGTCATTTCCCCACGCAGCTTCAAATTTGCCATGTACTACTTTGAGCATTTCAAGTGAGGTTATATTGAATCGGTTTCTTTCTTTTGGAATGACACTACTTTTTTCTAGGTTAAGCTGCCATATTTCACACGATTTTTTGAATTTATAAAGTATGGAAAGATTAAAAGAAATCATGCGCAAGGCTACTAGATTCCAGTGACGGATACGCAATTCAGAAGACATCCAAATCCATTCAACACAAGTGAATGGATTTTTGTTTCCTGAGTAGGGATGGAGTTTACTGTTGCAACCAAATTTAGCTTCTTCTATACTATATTTTTATTATTGAATTTTAGAATGAAAAAAATATTAATCACATTGAGTGATAGAAAAAAGATAAGTTACGAAGTCAAATTTCCTCAGACTCATCTGATACTTTATTTTACTTTATTTTCCCCAAAGCTAGAAACCCGCCCGAGTCATATTGTACTTGGAAATTTTTTTGAGCTGTATACCCTAAGATTACATATCGGGCAACGTATTTGCGGAGCATCATTTTGTAAGATTTTGAAAGATTCTCTCTATTAACAAGCTGCAAACAAAGCTTCCTTCTTTAAAAAAGCCGAGCATACAATGTATTATTGTTTTACGTAATTCAAACTGTTTAGAAAAACATTAAATTATGAATTGGTACTTAACTAAAAAGTTATATAATATTGTGTGAAAATATTTAATTGAATATCTAGTTTCTTGTCAAAAAATGTAATTTGTTTGTTTTTCAAATATAAAGGGTTGAATTTGAAAATAAAGTTATGAAAGAAAATATGAAAAAACTTAAGGTAGGACCGCACTTCGAGGAATATTAAAAATTGTATTTAAAATAACTAAAATTTTGGAGCAAAATTCTTTGCTAAATGTTTGATCGTTGAGGACCATATCATCCTTGTTTTTGAATTCCAGTGAAGTCTTCACTAGCAACTCCAAATCATATTTTTCAACCAAGTCTACGGCTAGACATCCTATCAAATTTTATAAATTCGGTTTTCCAGTGTCCAGACGTGCTATTTGTTTCCTAAGCAAGCTCCTTTTGCTCCAGACGTAGGCTGTAGGTAGCTTTGAGGATACGCTCAAAAAGAAATAAATTTAATTATCGTTTCTCATACTTATTCTTTTACAATAGATAAAAAGTATGTTTGTACTTACCATTTCGTTAATAACTTTATAAAGATTTGGTACATTTTATGCCGACGGCTTTACAGATAACTTTTGGATGGATTAATGTATCATTACGAAAATAATAAGAAACTTTTGACAATTTGTGACACTTGATCGACAAAACTAGCACTGTTTCCGAGAGGTCGGAACCAGGTCTGGTCCAGGCCTGGACCAGACCAGACTCTACAAATGGTAAGAAAGAAAGCCGTATTTTTATAGTTTAAATTTCTTATTTTCCATCATTTTAGACACCCTGTCACTTTTTCAAAGTGCGTGAGAAAAAATTTGGTAATGGAACTTACGGTTTTTTCTTCTATTGGCTCGCTAATCAGCGCCAGACCTGGACCAGGCCAGACTGTCAAGGTGATATAAAGAAAGTCTTGTTTTTATAGTTTGAATTGATTATTTTCCATAATTTTAGAAACACAGTAACATTTTCGAGGCATGTCAAAAAAATTTACTGGTGAAACTTATGATTTTTTTCTTTTGACTCGCTAATCAGCGCCAAACCTGGGTCAGACCAGATCTTTCAGACTAGACAGTCTAGATAAATTCAGACCTGGGTCACACCTGTAACCAGACTGCCAGGCCATTTTTCACAAAACTAGGACCATTTTCTTAACATTTAAGTTTTTAAGTCAAGTAATAGTGACCAATAAATAATTGTTTTAATAAATAAATTCCCATCATACATCAAATGTGCATTTTTCGGCGATTTAAAATGAAATCTCTATTAAGGACGCTATTTATAGTTCAAAAAGAAACATTTAATCATTTTAAATCAATAAATAAACAATGGTTTAAATAAAAAAATGTAATCACTGATCAAGTGTGCTTTTTTGGCATTTTTTACTGAAATTGCTATTATGGAGGTTTATTATAGATCAAAACTTATAATTTAATAATTTTTATCAAATAAATACCTTCTTCAGGATACAACCTTAAAAAAAAGCGCTGAATACTCTACCTCATAGGTGGTGTGCAAACGAGTATGAGTACATAAGCGAAATAATATTTCAGATAAATAAATGTTACAAGGAAAAATTATTATTCATAATGCATTAAAAATGTAACACAAGTATTTCTACTACTGGATTGGTATTTAGCTACTTATAATAAACTCACCAAACAGAAATTGCAGTAAAAATTCAAAAAACTGAACATTCTATAGATGATGGAAATTTATTTATTTCAACCATTATTTATTTACTGATTGAAAAAGATAAAATATTAATTTTTAGTCTATAATGAATCTCTCTTAATATCAATTTAAGTAAAAAATGTACACTTGAACTTTCTGGTCTGACATTCATGAAACAAGTGATTTCAAAAAACACGACTTTCGGGTTTTCGGTGAAAAAAGAAAAAAACAGGTATACTTGAACTATTGAGAGTAGAAAAATATATTTTTTAGCTTACGCAGAATTAAGGCCTCTTGTATTCATTCTCTAGGAAGGATATTTTGCACCTTTTCCGAAAAAATGTCCGCGTTCCGGGACGACGTCCTGTTTACAGAACCTTAACCCTTATTATGCACCCCCAAATAAAGGGCCTAAGAGAAAAAATGACAGCCCCAGAAATTACTTGATTAGCACCATTTTTCCGGGCAGATGACTGGACTATTAGGACATTTTAGGACATTGAACGGCTTAGAGATGTCGATTGGACTGACATTGTACGTCCTAGGAACGTACAAAGGACATTCTTGCAATGCTCATGGTTTTTGCCCATTGGGTAATGTCTTAATAAGCTACGAAATCCTTCTTTGTAGGGGCGCGGTAACTACCTTGACTATTTTTTTAAACTGAGAAAAATTTTATGTGCTAGAGAGAAAAATATAGTTTTTCACGTGGAAATTCTAAAAAATTGTCCGTTAATGCTTAAGAAGATTATTGTAGTATGTTAACGTTATTGTCCACGTAAAATACTTTGAGATGCAACCAAATAGAATATAATGTGATAAAATATCTGTGTGACTCGACTGGGCTGAATTTATGAGGTGCCTTAATGTCGCCAGACATCCTATTTCAGGCATCATGATTACGAGGATTACTACGATCTCTCCTTCCTTCCGGACTGAAGGTCTCGTTATTCCTGGCGAGAAACTTCTTAATTGAAATACCAGGAATAAGATGACCCTGTCTGCATTTCCGGGTCGACCCTTGATGGAAAGCTCAAGATGTAGACTTAATTTCATTCGATCGGCGCAAGTTTCATCGAGATTAGAGGCTAGTTTTCTTCAATTAGGTGCCTCAAGGTAAGTTCTTGTAATTTAGAAACCACTAAAATTATTGTGTTTTTACCTAAAGAAAATGATTATGAAGGGTCCCGGGGCATAAGGGCGTTAGTGAAGCGTTAGGTTGGGGAAAAAGCCAAATAGAACATTTTTAATTTCGTATAACTGCACTTCCTTAAAACTGTGCTTCGATATACATTTACTAGGAAATCTGGAAACGTACTTAAAGATAAGTAATTCGTAGCAATTCATTATAATTTTACGATAAAAACAAAAGAAAAAAAAGCAATTTTGAACCGGAGGGGGCGGGGGTAACTCTCTTTTTATTGTAAATTCAAAGATGTAGGCCTAAAATAAACGCACACACACAAAAATGAGATATATATATCTGTATG
>NC_046664.1:62879978-62891415 GCF_010883055.1 Belonocnema kinseyi
CACAAGTCTTTGGTTACGGTCTGAGAAGACGGCCGGATACTAACTTCCATATATCACAACGCTGCTAAAGGCTGGTGACCTTCTCGGCATAAAAACAAAAAAGCAAGACGACTCTCTCGGCTCCAGTTCTACCTCCCCCTCTCCCAACCCTCCCTTATTAACTGAAGTTTTTGGTGAGACTGACGTTAGAACTACACTCACCACCATATGACGATTTGATACTTAACTTTGACATGATTTCGACTCAGGAAATAAACTTATTGCATTAAGATGTTAGCTGGGCGCATAATCTAAACAATGAACAATACAAACTACAAAATAGCCTCGGAAAGGACTGGAACTTTAAACGACAAAAGGCATGCACACGGAAAATCTAAAGGTCATGTTTCAGGCGAAGAATGGAGACTGGGTGTTTGGAATGCTAGGGGAGTAAATGATCTAAAGGTAAAACAGTTGCGTGAAACTATGGACGTGAAGAAACTAGACATTTTATGTGTGTCTAAAACAAAGAAAAGGGATGCGAAACCAAAGACATAAAAAACGGCGTGTTGAAAGGCGGATTTGAAATATGGTCAGTAGTAGACTGTGAATCACATGGTAAACAAGGAGTAGGTCTGATTTTGAATGAAAGAGCAAAGTAGCATCTCGGAGACCATGCTTTCATGTCTCCCAGACTGCTGTGGGCTAGAAAGAAAGTAGGAATCAGAAGACTATTTATTATAGCATGCTACGCGCCGGTTGATAGTGATCCTAGAGAAATAAAAGACGCCTTCTGGGACACTTTAAATGACACAATAAACATTTGCGAAGATGGAGAAAGAATAATTCTACTAGGAGACATGAACGGTTGTGTGGGCATCCAAAATCAGGATACAGAAAGAGTATTATGTAATTTTGGTGATCCAAGAACAAACTATAACAGAGATAAATTAGTTGGTCTATGCTTAGAAAGGGGTCTGTTTATTACAAATACTTGGTTTAGGCATAAAATGATCCACATGTACACCTGGTCTAAAGGAAATAGCCGCAGTATAATTGACTTTGTTGTGGCGGATGAAAGACTAAGAGAGTTAGTCAAAGATACAAGAGTCATGAGAGGTCCTGAATGCAATACTGATCATTACCTTCTGATCTCAAAAATTAACTTAGGTTGGGGATGGAGAAAAAAGAGAACCAAGAAAGCAAAATAAACCCGAATCAAAATTAAGAACCTACAGAAACCGGATGTGCGAATAGATTTCCAAAATAAGATAATTGAAAGTATAGATAGGGCAACATGGGAGGACCGTATAAAAAACAAAGATATAGAGGGTGCCTGGACAATGTTACGGGATATCCTTGTTAGATGTACGATCGAAGTGTGTGGTACCGCAGTTGTAGGAAGAATGTCTAGTGATGCGTGGCGGAATGATGAAATTCAGGCTGTCCAAAAAGCAAAAAGAGAAGCGTACAAGAGAACTTTGAACATCGCAGGTCTTACCAATGAAAAAAGAAATAGACGTAGAAATGATTATAGACGCGAAAATAGAATACTTAAACGATTAGTTAAAGAAAGTAAAGATACAATTAGAGCAGAAGAAGAGATAAAAATACAAAACGACTTTGAAGGAAGCAGGAAACTACTTTATAAAAAAATGAAAGGAAACAAAAGTACAGAAATTGTCAACATGAGAAATAGTAGGGGGGAAATGGTATATAATGCAGACGGAATACTAGAGGCTTTCAGAGACTACTTTAGGACACAATTCGGAGATGAAGCTATGGGACACCACAACTGCGATTTTGAACACGATGCGATGGAAAACTCAATTGAGAAAATCTGTGTCACTGAGGTTAGGGATATAATTAAGAACTTGAAAAACGGTAAGGCTGCCGGGGTAGACGGTATTAACGCTGAAATGATTAAACAGGGGGGCGCGTTCATGCCACATAGACTGTGCGAATTGATAAATTTATCCTTCGAGATGGGAGACGTCCCAGACGATTGGAAAAAAGCGATTATCGTACCAATATACAAAAGAAAGGGAGATAAAATCGAGTGCAATAATTACAGAGGGATTAGCTTACTAAGCACCGTAAGTAAAATAAATTCAAAAATACTTATTCGTAGGGTGATGAAAATAACAGAAGCAAAGATTTGGGAAGTCCAAAGTGGGTTTATGCCAGGAAGGTCATGTACAGATCAAATATTTAGCTTATGGCAAATAACAGAAAAAAGTTTGTGAGTAGGAAAAAAAGTTTTCTGTGCATTTGTTGACCTAGAAAAAGCTTTTGACAAGGTAGATAGAAGTAAACTTTGGGAATTCCTGAAAGAGTATGGAGTCAATGGATGGATTCTACAAGCTATAAAAACAATATATACAGGTAGCAAAGGGAGTGTAAGAGTAAATGGGAAACTGAGTGACTGTTTCGAAATTATTCAAGGAGTTAGACAAGGATGTGTTATGTCTTCATGGTTATTTATATTATTTATGGACAAGTGTTTAAGAATGGCTCTCTTCGACGAAGAAGGTGTGGATCTCCAAACAGTAAGGGTACGTGGGTTAGCGTTCGCAGATGATAAGGTTTTTATGGCAGAGTCTATCGAAGACTTACAAAGAATGTTCAATAAACTAGATGCAAGCATGAAGAGCATGAGCCTCAAAATTAACGTAAGTAAAACAAAAACTATGGTGTTCGAAGGAAAGAGTGAGAAAACACTATGCAATATTTTATTAAATAATGAGACAATTGAGCAAGTTGATAAGTTCGTATACCTTGGTAGCTTATTTACTAGGGACGGGAAGATAGATGAGGAATTAGATAGACGAATAAATGAAGGTAAGAAGGTTATTGGTAGAGCAGGTCCGCCTTATCAGAAGTAAAAATATATCAAATAAAGCTAAAATGGCAATACATAATTCCATTTTTGTACAGACAGTACTATACGATAGCGAGACATGGACTTATCAAGAAAAAGATAAGAGTGAAATTAACGAAATTGACATGAGATTCAGGCGCATAATATGCGGGAAGACCCTGATGGACAAAGTAAGTAACGAGATAATTCTAAAAGAATGTGGTGTAGAAGAGACGCTACGCTAGTAGACACATGGGAAAGAAATCGGTTAAGATGGTTCGGACATGTTGAGAGAATGCCAAATGAACAACTAACGAAACAAGTGTATCAAGGTAAAGTAAATGGCAGCGTGCCCAGAGGTAGACCGCGGAAAGAATGGTTAGAATGTGTGAATGAGACCCTAGTTAGAAGAGACATAAGAAGTCAGAGAGACACGAGAGCCTGCATGAAAAGATGCATGGACATAAAAGAAGCTAGAGAAGTATGCCAGGACAGGAAAGTGTGACGGCAAATAGTTAATAAAAAGAGTGTCAGTAGAGTGAATAACGCCTGAAACAAAAGACCTTGGCCACTAATGGACCCAAGTGGGGAACCTTACATAACGACTTTGTGAGATTCTTCGCTTGTGGTGATTTCTAGAGAGATTGATCAGCAACCTGGGTTGAAGTAGTGTTGCGGAACGAACGTGTTATTTACTTAAATAGCACGAGAATTCTGGATCAATCTGAAAAATCTCTATCCCTTCCACACACTACTCCTTTCCCCTACCGAGTGAGTCACGCCTACCCAGAAAGGGAAATGGCTTAATGGTGTAATAATAAAATAATAATGTTGCTACCCTATTGAATTCAATATAAAACGCTTCAATTTGTAAAACTTAAAGTTGAAATAAATTTGATGTCCAATAAAATACTAGACCTTTTAACCAAATAGTTATATTTTTAACCAAGGACTTTAATTTTCTATCGAAAGATAAGTTTTCAACATTATGCATGAATTCTTGACAAAAAAGATTTATTTTGTACCCAAAAAGACAAATAGTCAACTAAAGAGTAAAAACTTTGAATCTTAAAGGTTGAATGTTTTTGAAAAAAGGTGACCTTTAAATCGGTAATTATGAATTTTTAACAAGTTTACAAAAATAAATTTAAATGAGAAAAATTTTTTTTTCAATAAAGTAGTTTTTTCGTACAAAAAGGTGAATATTGAAAAAAGAATTTTTAACAAAGTAATTTAACTTTACACTAAGTAGTTAAATTTTTTAATTACCAACAAAGCTTTCTACACATCTTTCTGTTCTGTGTGCGTGTGACTCACGAATGCGGACCGCGGAGCTGAACGTGGAGCGAAAAGCTGCAGTAGTAAGTGGAGGGGATGAATTCCGTAGATTGTCCCCATTCGCTCAGTGTCTGACTGCGACCGCTTCTTCAATCGCTTGTACTGAAAAATTTTCCTGTTAACCCTAAGGTCCATTTCCTCGCGGACGGTCACATGTTAGTAGATTTTGTAACAACTGACAGTTACATTTTCAAGAAAAAAGTTCTTTGAACCGCAGCTCATTTTACTTTTACTTGCGGCACGTCGTCAAATCTCAGAAGAACTTTATCAGGGAGCCCTATATCTAGGGTTCACTGTAATTATAAAAACACGATTTCTTCATAGAGTAAAATGTTCGTAATTTGTAACTTCAACTCGCTCTAAGTCAGAAACTATTGGGACTTTCAACTTCTAATTTTGACAAGTTATGCATAAAACTATACTTTAGTTTGCAGAGCAATTAAAATTTATCTTTTTTGTGATGGAAAAAGTTATTACTTTTTGTTCTGGGTAAGTGCACGAAGAACACTTGAATATTTTCAATCGAAAAGTCTATCGAGGTAAGTTTTAGCAATCTAAAACTTCCAATAAGCGAAATGTTCAGTAGAGTCTGTAAAAGTTTCTGTAAAGTTTTACTTCAATTGAAGGAACCGTTTATGAAATACGACGATTTTATTGTTGTGCCCGCAGTGCCGTGAGATTGAACTCGTATAGTGGAGACTTGGAGACCACATGGCGCAGGAGGTAAGGCTGCCATCCAGGTATAGACATGGAAAATGTTATTTTCTAATGAACTCACATAATTGTTTCACAAAAAATGTTCTTATTTATGATATATTTTTATTTTATACATATATTCTTATATAAAGATTCTTTTCATCGATGGTGTAACATCAAAACTGAAAGAAACTTCTTTATAAATCAATTGTGCTTGTTTCTTTCAATTTTGATGTTACATCTTCGATGGCTGAAACTATTCTGAAACTATTTATTTCTAAAATCTTAATAATGGGCCTCTTTTATTTAGGATCTGATTTTTTTCACGATTATATTTGTTTACATTTTCGAATAATAGTTTACTATAATAATGTAAGGGTTGTATACTCTTACTGCATTACAGGCACAACAATAAAATCAAAATTTAGAATATTTAAATTACATAAAAATCAAACTTAAAACCCTTCATAACGTCCAATAATCAAAAATGATTTTCAGTTGTCAATGAAATAGCATCGTTACTGTGTTCCTGTTCGTGCTGGCAATTTTATTTTATTTTATTTTATTTTATTCTATTCTATTCTATTCTATTCTATTCTATTCCATTCCATTCCATTCCACTCCACTCCACTCCACTCCACTCCACTCCACTCCACTCCACTCCACTCCACTCCACTCCACTCCGCTCTGCTCTGCTCTGCTCTGCTCTGCTCCACTCCACTCTACTCTACTCTACTCTATTTTATTTTATTTTCTTTTGTTTTGCTTTACTTTACTCTCTTTACTTTACTTTACCTTACTTTACTTTCTTTACTTTACTTTGCTTTACTTTGCTTTGCTTTACTTCACTTTACTTTACTTTACTTTACTTTACTTCGCTTCACTTCACTTCACTTCACTTCACTTTACTTTACTTTACTTTACTTTACTTTACTTCGCTTCACTTTACTTTACTTTACTTTACTTTACTTTACTTTACTTTACTTTACTTTACTTTGCTTCGCTTTTTATGTTATTTTTATTTCATTTCATTTTTTTATTTTATTATATATTTTTTTGCCTTGATAAGGGTGCTGTATGAATGCTGAAACGTTGGTGATTATTTTAAAAAATTAAAGAAGAATAATTTTCTTTTCTTTTTTAGGGGAAAAGGAGAGGAGGAAGATGTTCCTCTTTTCAGATCTTAATGGGAACATTTTCAGGTGGTTGTCCAAATTTGGTCGTTAGGTTCTTGATTTTATTCAAAAAAAACTTCTACAGATTCTACTCAAAATTTCGTCCACTGGAACTTTTTGATTACTAAAACTTACCTCAATAGACTTTACGATTTAAAATATTTAAATGTTCTTCGTGCACTGAACCAGAAAAAAAGTTATAACTTTTTTCATAACAAAAAAGCTAAAATCTAATTGTTCTAGAAGTTGAAGTATAGTTTTATGCATTTAGAATATTCTTTGTTTCAAAACAGAATTTGTCACAATTTAGAAATCAAAATTAAAAAAGGAAGTTAATGTATTTCTAAATTATAGTCGAAAATGTTGTACATAATTATAATTCTGACTTAGGACAGGGCATTTTTGAAAATAAAAGCATTGTGACTTCGAAACAGGAATTTTCTTAAAGGATTACAATTTTCATTGCGAAATAAGTAATTTCCATAAAGAATTATAATTAAGAATTCATTATAAAATTGTCTGCTCCAAATCCGAATTTCAAATCCTATTATCAAACATTATCTGATGTTCCAACTCAGAATAATAATTATTTTACAAAATTATTTTTTTTAAATCAAAAATCTATGAAACCTTTTTGAATGTTTAGAAATCTCTTAAAATCCCTAAAAATCGCTTTAAATCATTTACATATTTTAATCTTTTTAAAAATCCTGACGAAAAATTAAAACTTGACGGTGAATAAACAATGAATGTCTGGGAATTCAGGGGCATCCACCGGGTGAACACTCTGCCTTCGTTTGTATTTTAAATTAAAAAATTAAAAACTGATCTCTCGATGGAACAGCACAAAATTCAATATTGAACAATTTTGATGCGCAAATTAAAATATTTCGAAAAAAGGGAATAAGCCCTTTAGTAATGTTATCCCTTTTTCATTATTACTTTTTTACACTGATTAAAACTTTCCTCGAACTGAACCGCAGTAATTGTCACATAAAACAAAGTTCGAGGACTTTGAAGTATATGTATCGGACGGACATGCCTAGATCTTCATTAAGCGTGACGATCTTGTAAAGAGTTGATGCTATTTCAATTTAAAGCTTGAGAAACATTCGCTGCTAGACAGAAATGTACTTAAAATTCTCCACAATATCTGCAACTTTAATTTCGTTCCTTTGACATCAGCTTAAACTTTTTATACTGAGTGATTAATGCAGGTTAACGTTAAAACCACCTAACAGTTAAAAACAGGATAATAATTAATTTCCAATTGTCGGAGAGTAAGAAACATATCCCTTTTTACTTTCTTATAAGCGGCCGTCTATTAACTACGTTAACAGTTTGAGGGGCGAAGGGATCGCCCCAAAAACTATGATTGTGAATAGTGGGAGAAGGACGATCAGTGGAAATAACTTTATGAACTTAGGTAACAAGTAAATTTTTTTACGGACAATTTAAATATTATGTTTTTTGTTGAGAATTAGTTTTTTTAATTAAAAATCTAACTATTTGATTAAAAAAATATAAAACTTTTTTTTCTAAAAAATTATCCTTCTGGTTAAAAATTCATCTCTTTGGTTAATCATTGAACTCTTATGATGAAAATCCTTTTTTTCTTATATAATTAATGTTTTAACTGGAAATGTAACTATTTTAGTTTTTGTTGAAAACTGACATTTTTCGAACTACATTGTTGATAATTGATCTATTTTGTTGAGGATTTAACTATTTTGTTCAATGTGCGTCTTTTTTAATTTTTGCAGAAAATTAATTTACTTGGTTAAAAGTTCATATTCGTAGAATATAAAGTCAGCTTTTTGATCACAAATTCATCTATTTTTATGAAAGTTTAATTTTTTAATCAAAAATTTAACTATTATGTTAAATTCATCTTTTTTGGCAAAAAGTTCAAATGTTCTGTTAAAAATTCATATTTCTTGATGGAAAATAATTTTCAAAGATCATCCTTCTGGATTTAAAATGCATCTTTGTGTGTTGAAAATAAACTATTTGGTTAAAAATTCACTTGCTTCGTGAAAAAATTAATTTTTTGTTGGAAATTTAACTATCTTGTTAGAGTGATCTTTTTATGTCGAAAATGCAACTGCTTTGTTAAACATTTGTCCTTGTGAATTGAAAATTTATCTTTTATGCTTGAAAAGTCATCGTTCTCGGTTAAAGATACATCTTTCATGGTTTAAAAATTAAATTATTTGTTTGGTTTGTCCAGTAGTTTAGAGTTTTCTAGTAAATAATCAAAAATTGTTAAAAGGTAACAATTTCTTTCCTCTCGTAGGAAAAACATCCCAGTGGGGATAAAATTTTAGAACGTAATTGGAACTTCCTAAAAACGTTTCTTGGACGTACAAGTCAAAAGACGTCATTTGAACGTTTTAAAAACTGTCCTAAGTCAGACCAAATAATGTTATACAAACGATTTTTTCCGCACTAGAATCTTCAGATAAAAGAATTAAATATTTGAACAATTATTGTTCTATTGAGGGGTCTCTAAATTATTCATCTCCCTGTCCACTTTTTTTTTGTTCAATTTTTCGAAAGAAGAATAAAATCATTTTATTTTCCGGAATTCCGATAATTTTCAATAATTAGAGAATAAAACGAATTCTGAGAATTTAAGGAAATTCAATGCATTTAGAGAAATCAGTGACCTCAAGGAATTCCTAATATCCAGAGAATTCAGATAATGCAAAAAATTAAAAAGTATACATAGAATTCAAAGTAATTCCCTGAATTCTGAAATCTGAATTTATTAAAGTACTACAATTCCTGCGGGATTGCTTGAGCTCATTGAATTCCCTGCATTCCTATAATTCCCTGAATTCCAAGAATTCCCTGAATTTTATGAAGTCACTGAATTTCCTGAATTCCTTTCATTCTCTAAATTCCTTTGATTATCGGAATTTATTGAATTACCAGAGTCCCTAGGATTTCCTGAGTTCCCTGAATTCCCAAGCATTCCAATAATTTCCTCAATTTTCTGAATACCCTGAATTTCTTTTATTTCGAGAATTTAGAGGAATTCAGGTAAATCAGGGAATTTAGATGAATTCCCAAGATCTACACGAGAATAAAAGAATCAGCAAGTGTAAATAGAATTCAAAGGAATTCCCTGAATGCCCTGAATTCTATATATTCTGCGAATTCTGTACATTTCTTGAATTCTGCGAATTACACAGGCACACAAAAAAGTCAAAGTCCGCGGAGGCGAGCTTTGTGGTTCTATCTTTTGGGTCGCTGAATCCGAATCGTTTGTTGGTTTTTTCAGTTCAGATCGCTTTCAAGGTCATTTGAAGGTCAAATGAAGAAAATATTGCTGAAAAAATCTGAAAAATTCAGACATAGGTTTTTTAGCATGGTGAATCCCAATCCGATGTCGGTTGACCTTCATTAGTTCAAGATCAAGGTCATTTGAAGGTCAAACCAACAAAATAATCTCAGAAAAATTTGTAAAAATTTATATATAAGTTTTAAGAGTCGTAGAATCTAAATCCTAGATCATTTTGACCATATCAAGTATTTTTAAGGTCATTGAAATATGAAAATAACAACCCCTATATCGAGTTTGATAGACCTTCATCAATTCACTTACAAGCTCATAATAAGATCAAAAAATTAACAATCCCTCATAAACAATTACGATAGACATATTTTTTGGTATCAACTTGTGTTCATGTTTTCCGCTCATACCGTACTCTCTTACTATCAAATGATCGACGTAACGGTTTTTTTTGCTTTTTGCCTGTAGTTTTACACTCTCTTTTCAGTGACCAGCAGTAATCAGCCATAATAGCGACATCCCATCTGCCTTGGTAGCGCTTTTCCATTTCTTTTATGTCTTGATGGAAGCTCTCTCCTTGCTTTTCACTGCAATCGCCACAATTCTCTGGGAATCGAACCAGGTGATTATGCAGGAAGTGCAATTTGTATGACATCAGACACCCCATTTTTCCAAAGTTCCTAATCATTTCGGCTACTATAACTTTATAATTTTCACTTCTTTTATTTACTAAAAAGTTTTTCACAACTTCCTTAAAACTGAGCTATGCATCCTTTTGAATTTTTATCATTGTCGTTGGAAATTTATCATCTTATAAAAGTCTCCTTATTTCTGGACCATCAAAAATCCCTTCTTTCAACTTGGCATCAGATTTATATTGAAACTTCTTTTCCAAGTATTTAAAACATCGACTATTTGCTTCTAAGGCTTTCACAAATTGCTTAATGGCTCCTAATTTAATATGTAATGGAGGAATCAATACTTTCTTTGGATCAACCAGGGCCGCTTTAATAATATTTCCTTTTCCTATTTCAAGTGATTTCCTTTCAGCCCACTTATGATTCGTTTAATGTTTTTCGCGATCTCTACTATCCCAAAGGCATAAGAAACACGGATTCTTTGTAAATGCAGACTGCTGTCCTAGCAACATACCTGAAACTTTCAAATAACCACATATAAGCCAATTATATGTTTTGTATTCAATGGCCTCTAGAAGCTTTTTAAGACTAGTGAAGGATTCTTTCATTGTCGTAGAGTGTGCGGCAGGTGCTGCGGCATATTGATTTGTATTGTGAAGTATTACAGCTTTTAAGCTTTCTATAAAACGTTACTTTCGTACCTTTTTCTAATAAATTTTTACTTTTTAGAACTGAAGCTATCATCAACCTCATGAATCGTTTGAGATCTCTCAACGGCTTTTTTAACTGATCCTACCTGGGCGTATTTAAGATTATGTAAATCTTTTTATTATACCCACAGATATCGGTTTTATAGAAATAACTGTTATCGTCGTTGGATGGCTCATTCCAGTCTATGGGTTTAATGAAGATTAATTTAGAATCGTCTTTAGTTTTTTTTCCAAATAGAAAGCATTTTGCGGCAATTATTGCAAGTACTATCAGGAGCCCAATCTCCCGAAACTATATCTGAATTAAAGCATTCTTTGTATATGTTCCGAAAATTTTCGTTGAACGATTGTCGATCGTTTTTGTTCGGAATAAATGTTCCACAAATAAAGCAAAATGCATTAACAGCTTTCGAGCTTTTACCTCTCCAGGGCTAAGTGAAAGGGCTTTTCGTCTTTGACGAGGACCATGTCAACTCGTCGACGAACACACTACAGCATCATCCCCACACCCTGTCGACCCCCCTGTAAGGCAGTGCACTTCCACTGGCATCGGTACCCCGACGAGCGTATGAGCGAATCATTCTACACACCCCCTTACGGGGCAGTTGTCATCGTCACACGACTAGTCGAGGCAACAGGTAAAAAAGAATCGATTACATACATCGAAACATCTAGACATCCGCACATCCACACATCCATGCATCCGCAGATCCACACATGCACACACGCAAACATTCACTCAT
>NC_046664.1:62891515-62895440 GCF_010883055.1 Belonocnema kinseyi
TGAGGTCGGATTCGGATTCAGCGCAGCAAAAACCTTCGGGTATACTAGGTCTGGTCTCTGGTTCCGGACCTTTGTCAAATTTTGTCGGCCTGTGTTATCTAAATTATGTGTGCATCATCTGAATGTCGTGAATTATCTTATTTCTGTGGATTATCTGATTTCATTGAATTACCAGAATCATTGGGATTCCTTGAATCATGTAAGTTCCCATAATTCTCACAATTGTTTAAATTTCTGCAATTTCCTAAATTCTACGAATTTTCTTAATTTCTTTAATTATCTGTATTCAAAGAATTCAATAAATTATGATTATTCCAAGAATGTAGAAGAATTTAGATAATCAGGGAATGTGAAGGAATTCAGAAGGGTGCAGTGAGATTAAAATAATTTTATATAACTTTAAAGCGTTTGAAATCATTCCAAAAGATATAAAAAGCATACATATAGATTTTAGAGAACTCCAAGGAATTCAATATGAATTGTAAGAAGCGTATGACATTAACAGGGAATAAGTTACTCATCACGAAAATTGCGTCTTCTTTCGTCTCCCTTCACAGGGACATTTTTCATCTTTTATTTTTGCCGTCCTCTCACCAAGTAAAACTTTAAGGATCTATTTTGCTTTTCGAACTTGTAAGCGTGAATTTCTGAAGGACTTAAGAAACTTGGAAAACTTTGACAACTACTTAGATCGACTTCCGACCCTTTTCGGATCCAAGAATGCCTTGGGCATTTTGACGTTCTCTAAATCATGAAAGTTGAAAATTGTACGATCTGTCTATTTTCATAATTGGGGATAATATGCAATAGCGCTTTAGTACTTTCGTCGCGGTAATTAACAAACTTTTACTTTTTCTGTATCCTCTTTTTTACCCTTTTCACTTCTTTTATTTTTCCTTCCACGATTCTTCCAGTGTCTTGAGACTAAGAGACTCTTGTTCGAGTAGAGAACAATTCAAATGAAATTAAATCTACCTTATGAAGCCGTCGAGTTCTCTAATGTTTTTAATTTAGATTCCTAGATTTAATTGAAGCTGCAATTGTGTTAAGACGTACGTTGAATAAATTTATAATTTTTAAAAGTTCTTACTGCTTATTGTCACTGTGTAGTCGCTTTAAATCGTGTAAAATATAAAAAAAAAGAAAAAGAGTATCAAAATGTAAGAAAAGTTAAAAAATGATCAATTGTTACATTTGAAGGTTGAAAATTAGAGAAGTATTTAATATTAGATTGAATATTAAGCTGAAGTTTCTTGATATTAAACTCCGTCAAATATTTATATTTTTTGGGCAAGTAATATATCATTGGAATCGAAACAATTCGTAGATGCTCACTTACACTGAGGTCCATGAATAGATCGAAAAGTAGTAGAAAAAATGAAGTTGGGGCTGGCCTGACCATATCTGAAAACTGAGCAAAAAGTTTTCCGGCCAATGCCTTAAGATAAACATTTAATAAAAATTAGCCTTTGTAGTCCTAAAACATGGATGCCATAATTTTTTTGGCTGAAATGGTGGTTTTGAATTTTTTGACTGAGGGTAGGGCGTTTTTATATTCGTGAAACCACTTGTACACACGCGCACGATTTGCAATTCATACACCATAAGCATTTTTTAACCTATTAAACACCCCATCGTAGTTTTTTCCTTCACATCGAGATACCAGATGATGGCGCGGCGCTGATTTCGCACTTGGCAGCAGATTCAATCAACATGTTTCACTAGAAATGTCCCTGTGGCTACAGTTTTCCGTGTCTCGTTTTCAAGGGGAGGAGTTAAGGTAAACGGCAGTGTGGCCAACTGAAAAAAAATTGCCTTGGATCGTGAGAGCTTCCGTACACTTACTTTCTGAACGTGCCTCGTATATATATATACAGGGTGTCTAAAAAGTCCCGGGACGGTTGGATATTTCCTAAGGTAAAATATTTTTCAAAAAAGTGAAGGTCATTCCTGAAGTAAATTTCAACAAGGATTTAAATAGTGACCTTCATCTTGACCTTGAAGATGACCTTCATGAATTTCTAAAGGTCAACTTTGTTTTATTAAATGGGAACCCTCTTTTTTACATCTGCAATCGATAGAGCGGAAAATTCTACGTTCAGGTACGTCCCCGAGTCATGGGTCAATTGTAACGTTCACAGTCAGTTAGAATTTACTTGAAATTACAAAAGTTTTCTAAGAGGTCAGTGTAATTTCTGAAGTAAATCTCAACGAGGAATTCAATAGTGACCTTCATTTTGTCAATTCATTTGGTCAATTGTCACGTTCAAGGTCAGTTAGACGTTATTTGAAATTAACCAAGTTTTCCAAGCGGTCAGTGTAATTCCTGAAGTAAATTTTAACGAGAAATTCAGTGGTAAGCATTGTATTGATCTTGGTGACAGCATTTTGAATATTGTAAAATCATAAGGAAATTTTTCATTAACAGTTCCAGGTGTTCTGGTGAGAGTTCTGTTCCTCCCCGAAGAGTTATACAGTCCTATACCGTTTTTCGATACCTAAGTCAATACATAAGGCGATACCAGAAGTCTTATACCGTTTTTCCATACGAATATTACGAATCGAAACTAAATTTACGTATTACGAGTACATACTTACTATCTTTCGCTGAAAGATTATTATGGCGCAAGCTAAACTTTTGGAACGAGAGAGGGTATCTGTATTAATGATGCGTGGTTGGGGAGATCGAGTTCGATCTTATGATCAAGTTCATTTGCTTTTTCATCGCACTTTTGGTAATGGAGATGAGCTAAATCCTGTCTCGAAATCAACAATTGAAAGAACTGTAAGACGCTTTATGAATCATGGATCTATCAAGGACCTTCAGAGAACTGCTGGGACTAATCCTGATTGAATGTTGGAGAGTAAAACACAATATCCACAAAAGATTAATGTTTGGGCCGCTATCTTGAAGGATACATTAATAGGCCCTTTGTTGATCGATGGTAATCTCAATGCCCGTGCATATGAAGAGCTTCTCAGAAACTAAATTGCACCAAGAAAAGGGAGATTACAGGCGATAATTTTCAAAATATTTTGTTCCAGCAGGACGGAGCAGCGGCTCATTACAGTTGGGAGGTTCGAGCATATTTGGATACTCAGTTCACACAAAGGTGGATTGGAAGAAGGGATGAAATCGAGTGGCCTGCTAGATCTCCTGACCTGACGCCTCTCGACTATTTTTTGGGGGGTTATTTAAAAAGCAAAGTATACTCAACGCAACCGCAAAGCTTAGACAATTCCAGAATCGGATTCTGCAACAGGCTACTTTCATTGATAAGGAGTTGATTCGTAATGCTGTAACTCATTTTTACAATCGCATAGCTTTTTGTCAAGAAGCTCAAGGTTTTCAGTTCGAACATCTTCACTGAAGCGTGAGAGGAAAGGGGACTCACGCTAATCAAGCACCCCGAAACGTGAGAGGCAAGGGGACTCACGCTAATGAAGCACCCCAACGGGAACAGAATTTACTACGTCTACGTCGTTGTTCCTGGGTAATGCTGAACGTAAACGTAACTGCTTCTAAAAAACCTTGAATAAACCTTGAAGTTCATCACCAAGGTCAATACAGAGCACACCAATGAATTTCTTGTTGAAATTTACTTCAGGAATTGCACTGACCTCTTGGAAAACTTTGTTAATATCAAATAACTTCTGACTGACCTTGAACGTTACAATTGACCTATGACTTGGGTACGTACCTGAACGAAGAATTTTCAGCTCTATCGATTGCAGATGTAAAAAAGGGGGTTTTTCATTCAAAAAACAAAGTTGACCTTCGAAAAGCTATGAAGGTCAACTTCAAGATCAAAATGAAGGTCACCATTAAATTCCTCATTAAAATCTACTTCACGAATGACCTTCACTTTTTTGAAAATCATTTTACCTGAGGAAATGTTTAACCGTCCCGGGAATTTTTAAACAC
>NC_046664.1:62895540-62897132 GCF_010883055.1 Belonocnema kinseyi
CCTGTACCAAGGTTTTCTGCTGAATATGGTTACAAAAATAATTAGACCGTTGCGGAAAACTGTCCAGAGGTGGTCCGGAAGGAATTAACTCCCAAGCGGAAGTGTGAAAACCGTGCCGAAAGCTGAATGGCACCTGGGTGAGGTGTCCAGGACAGTAACTCTGGGATACCGGGCGAACTCTCAGAGTACGCAGCCTTATCCTTGCATGCGGGGCTCTACAAGGATGGACGAACCCCTTTCCCTAGCTTCTCGTGGGAACAACAATGACAACACCAAACATAGTTGTAGTAAGTGCGGTTCAAAACAACAGAACATGCAGGGCTCCCGACAATGGGTCGGCCAACAATGCCGACCACTCTAGAGCTGGGGGAGCCAATGAAAATGGATTTAATGCGATGGGTCGGCGGGATCTCGCGACCTTTAGGTGGACGGAGCGACTGAATTACGACTTGCTAGAGTACTACGATGCAAGTGTGGCCCCTGAACGAGGTTACACACACTTAACAAGTCAAAGCTGCTGACCACCAGGCAGCATATTGTTGAAAGAATACGGATACTATCTGACGCTAAGAGAAGTCTAGAGCGGAGGGAGAGGTGAGTCAGAGAAAATCGACAGTTTCTCTCGGACCCATCTCGACTCTTCCAAGACCCTCCAGTTATCGTCGAACACCCGCCCAAACCAGAGGAGGTCGGAGGATTTTGGAAAGAAGGATCCGAAGTGCAGCATAGAATGGACGAAGACTTAGAAAAGATAAATAGCTTCAAGGAGCTATGCGTTACCCTCATAACAACTGAAAAAGAATGCCCACCCACCACTACCGAGGAGGTGAAAAAAGTATTAAGAGGGATGAAGAACTATTCCACACCGGGACCAGGTCGTATCAAAAACTTCTGGTGGAAGAAGTTTCCTTCAACCCATCAGTATTTGGCCCGTATTTTCACCTCATATTTAAAAGCGGAAGAGCCGATTTCGGAGTGGTTGGTGAAAGGGCGAACAATACTCCTGCTGAAAATTGGCAACTTAGCTGACCTAAATGATAGGATTGTTCGGGCTATTGAACCTGTGTGGCAAGAAATGTATGAACAACGAGGCTCAAAGAAAGGCGTAGCCGGATGTCGGGAGAACCTGCTCATCGATAGATGTGTCTGCAAAGATGCAGCATTTTACCAGCGTGACCTATCGATGGCCTGGATTGATTATCTGAAAGCTTTCGATTCTATATCCCATAGACTTATCATCTGTCTTTTGGAAATCTTAAAGGTTCATCCGCAAATAGTTGGGTGCATAGAGAGATTGATGCCGCTTTGGAAAACCAGATTTACTATCTCATCTGGCAAAAATCGTACGACAACTAACAAGGTCACGTTTCAGAGAGGTGTCTTTCAGGGCGACACCATGAGCCCACTCCTCTTTTGCTACAATATGCTACAACACTTGCGGGAAAAATGCAGAAGGCGGTAGTCCTTGGGTCGCTCCGTGTTCTTAGGGTTCACGAGGCTTTTGCTGGATCGTCGTATTGATTCCGTTACAGACTGTAACCACCTATCTCACGGTCGTGAGACGTGGTTGTAGCTGAAATTTTACCGTGATT
>NC_046664.1:62897232-62901799 GCF_010883055.1 Belonocnema kinseyi
AATATCACTCCTCTAAATGCTCCTAGGGAAATCGAGTCAATTGTCGAGAATGAGAAGTGTCGCATATACTGTAACTTTATATTCTCGGCAATTGTTTCTGTTGCACACTCGAGGCCTGACATGGTTCTTCTTGATTTCGAGAAGCGAATCATTTTCGTTATCGAATTTTTGACACCAGCTAACAAAAACATTATAGGCAAGGAGAATGAAACGACGACGATTGTACCCGGAATATTCTGTTAAACTAATCGTCCTTTTCATCGGCGCTCTTAGAGGTGAGAGCTTTTACTGGTTAATAGCCTGAAAAAAATCCCTGCGTGTCAACAATATGCTAAAACACTTACGGGAAAAATGCAGGAGGCGGTCATCCATGGGTCCCTCCGTGTCCTCTGGGTGCACGAGATTTTTGCCGGATCGTCGTATTGATTCCATCAGACGGTTGTTTGGACGAACTCTTTATAATGGATCTTTCTGATGTGAAGCGTAAAAAATTGAACAATTGTATTTTAAATTTATGAATCTCGAGTTTGAATAATCTCAGATTATAATGTCGAATATAGCACAATTTTAAAACGTTAAAAATGGGATATATGAGATATAATCTAAATTTCAAAGAAATTTAAATTGTAGCATTTCGAATTTAAACAATTAAAAATTTAATCATTTTAAATAGAGACCTTTTAAATCATTTTTAATTCAAATCGATTAAGATCTGAAAATATAAAATAGAAACTGACAGTGGACTATCACTTATACCAGCGCTGACTTATTCCAAGTCTGTTACGCTTGGATGTTGAAGCGGCGTAGCTCCTTCACCTAACACCATTGTTCCTATATGGATTCGCCCGCATCAGAGACTGACCGATTAAAAAGACGTCCGAAGAGCGGGAAAATCTTATGCAATCCCAGGACGGACTCATGCATACAGCGCGCACGTCGATACAAGGAAGAGGCCGCCAATGAACTCCGCTTCACAAAATCACCTCACGACTAGCGGCTCATTTCCTCTGTTTCCACGGCCATTATTACCCCTCACTCTCATTTGTTCCCCTCTTCTTATTTCCCCATCACTGTTTCTACTTCTATTCCTATCATTTCCTCTAACTTTCTCTATTGACACTCCTCTCATATCCCTTCACTTCTCTTAATTTGTCTTCTCTTGCTTCCATTGGCTTCCTCTACCTGTCCACTCATTTGAATATACACTATTTGACTATTTTGTTTTAGTCTAGGTCGAGTTCTAGGTTTTCGTTTAGTCCAAGAGCTGGCTACAAAAAAACAGTACCGATAAGGTACACATTTTTTCGACGTGGAAACTCGGCTGCCATTTTCATATAGGGCCTGTCCGAACAGCTAGAAAAGCCGTTCAGTGATGTAACAACTTTTTTCTAGTGGTTTACGAACTGAAGCGTCGTGTACCTTATCGGTACTGTTTTTTTTTGTAGCCAGCTCATGACAATCTTATGGATTCATCGACAGATTGTTTTATTCTTTGTAGTGCTCTGTTAATGTAGATTACGATATACCTGCAAACTAGCGTCTTTTGTTACGCAATTTTATTCCGTGTTATATGTCCCGTTTACTATTGCTAGAAACGAAAGATTCGAGAGTGAATAGCCCCTCGATTATTTTAATTATTTATGAAAATCATAATTCTTATATTTTAGGCCGTCTAAAGGTTTGTACATCCGTACGTAAATGTACGTTTATAACACACTAGAGTCTAAAGGTATGTATACTTGGTAAGGGGAAGCAGGAAAGGGAAGATGGCTGGAAAAGGGAAGCGGGTGTTGCCTCTATTTCGAAGTATAGGCACCAGCTATATTTTAGCTATTTTAATGAAACACATGTCACATTTAAGAATATCTAAAGCATATCAGATAATCAAAAGAATTCCGAGTTTGAAAAAAAACGCAAATTGAAATAATTTGCCAGAAAATTTGTTTATAACAATCATTGTTAATAATTTTTCAAAGAGTTTTGGTGCAAAATTTTACTTTCAGAATTTTAAATTATTTTATTCATTTATTATATTTATTTTAATTTTTTTGATCAAAAACCGTCATTCCACCGAGAATCAAATAGTCCTTTTACAATAATTGGTATGAAACGTTGGAAGAAACAAGGTTCTGATACAACGAATTCTTTCGACTTCGTACAATATTCTTCTACATATTCATATGTGTATGGAAAAGTGAAAATTATTCTTTTAACTTAGTTCAGTTATTCTTTCGATTTCGTACAGTATTCTTCTACATATTGGTATGGAAAAGTGAAAGTGATTCTTTTGACTGAGTTCTGTTGGTCTTTCGACTTCGTACAGTATTCTTTTACATATTGATATGTGTATGAAGAAGTGAAGGTTATTAAAGTTTACCGAAGATCTTTACACATAAATCTGTCTTGGGTCGTAGTTTAGGATAACCATGATGTTTTTTTATTGTATCGAAAAAATGAGAATGTTTGAACCTTTTTTATCTTTTGTTTTTATTAGGGTTTCCGTTGATCCGTCGCACTTTATGCCAGCGAGGGGACCTTTTTTGTAGGCGCATGAGGTCTCCTTTGACTATCTTTTTGAAAATATTTATACTCAAATATTGTAATAATTAACAGAAATTCACAAGTAACATTAGATCGATTAAGTGTATTCTTGAAATGTTATTACACAAAGGAAGATATATTTCGTTTCTTCATCTTTGAAATTAAGGGACTCGTCGATACATGTATGAAGATGCCAATGGGATGTAATATTTTTCAAATTGATCCTTTATGTGTTGGATTACCTCCATTTCTGCCCCCTTCTGAATTCTAATCTTCCTATTCATGGCTGGAATTACTCTTCTCATAAAGGGAAAAGGAAGAAAATAGGATTTGTGAGATGAGACTTGGTTACGAAAAGGAAACGAGAACCCATTTCTTGCTCAAGTACCTTTTCTCACCTTATACAGGTCGTCGTTCTTCGCTTAAGCATACTTCTTACCACAAATGTAAAAAATCTCTTCCAATAATTTAATAAAGAATTCGGCTCCCATTAATATTCTCCTATATTGCAAGAAAATCGCAAAATTTTTTTAATGATTCATTTTGTGACCCTAAAGCCGTAGGCTTTAGAGTCATAGAATTTTTTGGCCAAAATGAGTTAACGACACCGAAAGGCAGTTTAATACAATCTCTTTATGAAATTATAATCTTATTGTAAAATAAATGGTCTGAATAGGTAAAATGTATCAAATAAGATATGCGTAGGAAAAATTTGTAGAATATTGTAGAAACAACAATTTGTAGAAAATTTTGAATTACTATTTATTTTTCAGGTTTATTTTTTTACATTTTAATAAGTTTTTATAAATACAATTTTCCCAAAACTCTTTAAAAAATTCAAAAAGATATTTGAAAACTTCAAGTTTGTCAAATCAAGATTTTAATCAAAAACTATATGCATATATTATATTATTCTAGCCTTACATATGTGTCAACAATTTGACCAACGATATACTATCTTAGCTTAATCTATGCATTTTTATTTCACTTTAATTTTAATTTTGTTATCTTTCTTGTATAAAAGGGCGTAAGCCCGTTAAATTGTATTAATTATCACCTCAATTTATTATTACTATTTTCATTAGCTTTATTTGATTACTGTCTATATTAGGAATAATTTTCACTAAAAAAAACCGAAAAAAATAATGAGCGTCAGAATCTCGCAAAACACTTTTTTCTGTACTTACGGGATTTTTTTACATTCCATATGAAACAAACTTATAAGGGGTGAAATTTAAACAATTTTTTTCGTATCATAGGGTTAATTGTGAAGAGGAATTTTAAAAGCAACTGGATAAACATAAAATTGACGATTCAGAAAAAATTGACAAAAACATCTTCTTTTCTTATAGGATATACGCGCTCATCACATTTTTAATGCTTTTATTTCCGTGGATTCGAACAAATTTGCCAGAAATTGCATGGAAATTCAAAGAAAAAAATTTGGACCACCCCAATGTACAAACTACTAAATTTTGAAAAGCCTCTTCTGTAAACTTGGCAAAATCGAAAATAGGACCCTGTGGTTCTAGTATTGATTTTTAGCAACTAGCTTTGATTCACAAAGAGAAACAATATTGTAGATCTTTTTTTTTGTTTTATAATTTTCGTTAAAGAACCTTATCTTATATAAAAAATATGTAAGAAAATATAACAGTATCTTTAAAGAATATCTTTGTAATCAATATTATCCTAATTTTTTCTATCAAAACGAAAGCCCCCGACAAATGAAATATTGACACCGAGAATATCTGTTTAGATTCTTAAGAGAGATGAATCAATTTATTGGAATTTCATTTATGAATAGGTATAATACATGTTCGTGAATATTGATTTCGGCGTTAAAGAGTGTCAGATTGATGATAAGTTTTTAATTTAATTATATTTTCTCTGCTTATATAATAATATCATTACTCGAAAAAATGTCACGTTGATTGTTAAAAACAAATAAAAGGAAATACGATGAAATGAAGGATATTTTATAAAAAATATATATACAGGGTGGAAACGCTGGGGCTTACCAAAA
>NC_046664.1:62901899-62903465 GCF_010883055.1 Belonocnema kinseyi
CTCTCAGAAGTACTGCGGTAAATCACACTTATGGCCACGTCTCGTGACACGTAGCGACCCAAGGATGACAGCTCTGTGCATTTATTTCGCACCTGCCTTTGGATGTTTTTGGCTCATTCATATATAGGCATATACAATTGAATGTAATTCTGAATATATTAACTTGAAACAGAATATAAAGTTTTCTTTTGATTATAAATTTGTATCACAAGCACTAGATCAAATCCTTCCACAAATACAAACAGAGCAGATTGAATGCAATAGAGGGATTATATAGTGCAGTTGAAATGCGTTCCAAGCTTTGAGGGATGAAACTCGCACAGGTAGAAATTCCATTGATACATGGGAAATTGCTATTTGGCAGACATGAATGCTATACTTGGCTAATTTAACTATTTTCCATAAATTCCATCACAGAATCATTACAGGTACTTAATAATAGTTGGAATCATTATTGACAACATTTTTGCATTTTTTTGTTCACTTTGAAATTTTAATGAAAATCCGTACGCAAAATACAGGAATCTCGCGGGTGATTTCCTTCTCTGAAAAGAGATAATAATAGATTCTAAGAACGTTTTAAATTTGTAAATAGTTAACTTTTACTTTTTAAATAGAATTATTTTCAATTTTAAATGCGAAGTATATTTGGCATTGCAACGGTTAAATTTTGTAGAAAATTCATTGATTGCAAATTCAACTTTTCAATTTTGTAAACAATTTATGTGTTAAAAATAGCACTGTTGAATGTTCAACAGTTGGAACTAAAAAATGAGTTTTTCAGTAAAAATGGAGCAGATAAATTTTCAGTTGAAGACGTTAATTTTCAGCAACAACAAAAAACTAATTTGTAACAGGATACATGAATTTCAAACCAAATAACTAGCAGACTTTTATACTGAAAAATATAAATTTTCAATTAAAAATGGAGTAGTTCAATTTTTTGTTTTAAAAATTAATTTTCAACAAATTTTTTACCAAAGAGATAAATGTCCAACTAAAATAATAAAGCTAATAGAAAAAATTAATTTTTAACAAAGTAGCTCACTACTATGAAAAGAAAGAGAGATATCGAGACCTTATAAGAGAGTTGCAACGATTGTACCAGGAATATTCTGTTAAACTGATCGTCCTTATCATCGGCGCTCTTGGAGGTGCCAAGCTTTCACTTGCTAATGGCCTAAAAAGCATCCTTGCGTGCCAACAATATGCTAGAACACTTGCGGGAAAAATGCAGAAGGCGGTTGTCCTTGAGTCACTCCGTGTTCTTAGGGTGCACGAGGCTTTTGCTGGATCGTCGTATTGATTCCTTAACAGACTGTAACCACCTATCTCACGGTTGTGAGACGTGGTTATGGCTGAAATTTTACCGCGATTTCGCTGGAAGCGGGTGCAATTATTCAGATTAGCACCCGCTCCCGGCGAAATCCTGCGGTTGTCCTTTTGACAAATTTTTAAATATAAATATATATATATATATATATACAGGGTGGGCCATTTTAATCTATTTACCAAAAAATCTCAGAATAGTGATATTGTACAAAAAAATTGTTCAGACAAAAGTTG
>NC_046664.1:62903565-62910165 GCF_010883055.1 Belonocnema kinseyi
GTTAAACCGAAAAATATTAATTTTAAACTAAAAAGCTAGAATAGTTTAATTTCCAGATAAAAATGAATTTTTAACAAAAATAAAAAACTATGTTTCAACCGAAGATGAATTTCCAACCAAAATTATGAATCTTGAACCAAAAAATTGATTTTTCAACCAATTATTTCAACTTTCAACCAAGTAGCAAAAAGTCACTTAGAAATTTGGAAAGTTACTCTACAAATATTCAGTTAATAATACTTTTTTGAAATTTTTCAATTTTTAATTCTTAGTTGTAAAAATTATTAATTTTCAGCCTCTGTTCCTTTAAAAGTATATAATTTTTACATTCAATTAAATTGATCTAATTTTAAATCTTTATTTAAGAATAAAAGCAGGCTTTCAATTTTATATTCTACAATTTGTTAATAATTACATATGAATAATTTAAAGTTCGAAATTCTAAACTAAAAGTTAATAAAGTATAAGATAAAAAGCTGTTTAATTTCCAGGTTTGAAATGTTTAAAAATAAGTAAGCCATACAAATTTCACAAATATTTGAAATGAGCCTGACTTTTTTATGTAATAAACTAAAAGGGATAAAGACTTCACTAATGCTTAAAATTAAAAAAATTGTAATTGCAATAGAGTTGAGAAGTTTCATTATTTGTCCTCAAACTACTGAAACTAACGTGAAAACTCAAAAAGGTTAAAGCATTTTTCTTTATTTCAGAAGTATTGGTTACCAATTATCAATTTCATTTTGTTGTACAATTATTAAGATTTAAAATTTATCTTAAAGAATTTTATATATATTATCAATTGAGCGTGCGGATTGCACAATGACCTTAGCGCGTGAATTTAGCGAGCCTAGTAAACATGAAAGGGGATACAGCGTTGCTACGAGCCGAGTTAGTTGGACCAAGAATTTTAAAACTGCCCTCCTGGCCAAAAATTAACCAACATAAAAAATAGGCATAAAGAAGCATTTATGAGAACCAGCTTCATGCTGTGAACTGAAAGTATTAAATGCAAATGGAATATTTTAACCCTTACTAGGCACACTGGGGTACAAACAACCCCAGGCTCACATTTCCTTAATTTTGAGTATCTAAACCTGAAGAAAATGGACCTGTGACGTCATCTGTTAGTAGATGGAAAGTTATTCTGCCCCCTCCAGCCCATACCATCACGCTGGGGTGATCAGTCTCTCTGCGATAGCCGTCCGAAGTCGAGTGGGATCACCTGTACCCCAGTGTGTCAAGTAAGGTTGAGTTGGTGAAATCGAAGTGAATTTTGTTTCTTCCATATATTGACATCGGAGTGAATAAAAAACTAAGTATATTATGTTATACAATGTGTAATTTTTTTACGGTATATAACAGTTTTTTATTCAGATGTATTATTTTCTGCCAGAATATTACTTCCGATTGGTAACTGAGCCGATTTACAACACTAGCAACACTTGTGACAGTTGGTATACTTCGATATCTCTCCGGCAACGAATGCTCCCTGATCAATTCAACATAAGGGTAACTGAAACTCTAAAGAAAAATAAACGCGAAATTCCAGCCGACTTCATAGTTGCGCCGAGAACACGGCCAAATACAAAGGTTTGCCATACGCAGGACTTAACCCTTAGGTTAGGCATTATAACATAACAAAAGGAGGAACGGACAATTTCGACAAGTTTTGTCATTCCTGTACTTGTGGCTGGGAAGACCTGCACGTGGCCTGCAATGTATTTTTGCGGTATGTTGGATCAGGCAATTGTCAAAGCGAGAATTTTGCTCAAATGTAAACTGAAAAATGACGGAAACAATGCCAAGGTCATGGCGATCGACTGCCTGGAAAATTTATATATCCATCTCGTAAGATTGTACTTGGAACAGAGGTATGCGGTGGGTACGCTCCGGAGGAATGTTAGACTTGCCATCCCAGGAAATAAGAAAAAAACATATTGGGGCTGAAAGAGCTTTAGTACGCATGAATCTCACTTCTGCAATGAGAAAGGAAGATCGAAAAAGCCGAAAAAGTTGCTCAGCCTGTCACCGTCCCATTTGCAATAAGCACAGTTATGTACTTTGCGACGACTGTACCGACAGTTGAAAGATGAATTGGTTTCATAATCAATCTTTTCTTGTAGAACTAAATCTTGAGCGAAATTAGCTGAACTTTTAGCCATTTAAAAAAAAAAATAAAGAAAAAAGTTATGTTTTTTTTTGTAAAACTTGTCATTTTTTTGATTTTTTCGGACAATTCAATTTTTTTACCTTTGTTAATTTTACTTTTTGGCCATATCATCTATATAATTTCAAAAAGCATACTCTTAAGAACCTATAAAAAAATTGACAACTTAAAATATTCAACAACTTATTTTTTATAATAATTTTTGTGGCTGGGGTACAAAGAACCCAAATGTGTCAAGTATGTCACAAAGCCGAAGTGTTTCAAGTAAGGGTTAACTGCAAATATTTTTTTTTAATATTATTAGTAATAATTAATATTACAATTAGTATTAGTGTAAATACAATTAACAAGACTCTATAAACTAAAAATATAAATAAATGAAGTTCTGAATCAACAAGTAAATAGAATTCAGTCTGCACTATTAATATTCTGGTATACGAACAACTATAGTTGATTTTATCCAACATGTTTACTCGATCGAATAGTGTACACATTGCTTCTACTGATCGGCTGACCAAACTGGCTTCTATCTACTGCTTCGTTCTCACGCACCAATGCGCTCTGTATTTTCATAAATGGTTAGTTCAATTGATGAGAATTTCAATTAAATGGCATCATATGCCCCTTTCGATTTAAATCAACGTACCTCACTTATTCGAACTTGAAATACTCTAGTTTATATGAATAATAAAGAATTAAGTATACTTGAATTGTTAATAATATATAATTATACAACATGTATGGAAATGGAGATAAAATGCCTTTACGCGATTTCACTAAGTCGGTTCTATATATGAGAGAAATTGGCAGAAGTGCTTTATTTCAAAAGGTATTAAAATAAGCTGGTATTAAAGCAAGCTTACCTTTTGCTATTTAGTAGTGGACGTAATTCACTGAACTGGCTAATCTGAAACAATGTTATTTTAATTTTATCACTCACATGAATGTATAAATCTGTTAGGGGCCGTGTATAAATTACGCACAATTTTATTTCAGTTTTTTTAAACATATACACCTTTTTTTTAGGTTTCGTAATTTAACCCCCGTCCCCTCCGCCTATATTACGTAATTCTTGCCAACTATATTTTTTCATGAATTTATTTTAGGGGCCAACCAAACATAACGTAAGACAACTATAACGTTAAAAACTAAAAAATATTAATTTTCAACAACAAATATACTAGTTAATATTTGCAACCAAAAGAAGATTTATTTTTTACTAAAAAAGATACATTTCTAACCAAATTTTCAGCCAAAGGGAAGAATTTTCAACTAAATTATTTATTTATTTAACCAAAAAAATAATGTTAAAGAAAGCAATTCAACCGTCAGCCAAGGAGTTGAATTCAACCGAAAAAGATGAATTTTTAATCAAATTATTAAACTATCACTTAAAATAGAGTATTTTTCTACCAAAAAGTTTCATGTAAAAAAAATTGATTTTCTACTACAAAAGACGAATTTTGAACAAAATACATTAATTTTTAACCAAATAGTTAAATTTACAACTAGAAAAGGTACATTTTAAACCAAAAATCGAGTAGTTAAGTTTGCAGTTAATAAATGAATTTTCAAACGAAAAAGAAACAAATTATTAAAAAATACAAAAAAGCGGGAAAATGCTGTAAAACCTGCGTTGAATAAAAAAATTTTTAATCATTTATAAACTCAAGAATAACAGTTTAAACAAACCTTAAAGTTAATTTTCAATACATTTTTTAAATTATAGAAAAACACCTTACATAATTTGTGGATGACCATTTAATTGTTTATTCATTTGTTTTTATTTTCAGGTGAATTTACAAGTAATACTGTTAAAATAGTCAATAAAGTAGCATACATTTGTTACATGTAATATACGAGGTAATAAAGGAAGCGATAGATTGTGCTGACAGTTTACGTGATTTGGGCATTGGTCCTTATCAATTTTATTATTAATTTAAGAAGAAATATTTTCCAAAATTCAAGACAAGTTGATAGAAAGAAGACGTAGGCTACGAGAAAAAAGATAACATTTTTGCAAATACGAAAAAACAATTCAAAGTACGCCTACAAAACGGGTTTAAACTACAAGTATTAGGTGCATAATTCGAGTTAGGCACGACTAAAATGATTTATTTTTGCACAATGAGCGATTTTATGTATCGGAAGTCCTGAAACTTCCAAAACATTTCAGTTTGTATCGTGTAATGAATTTCATTTGAATTTCCGAGCGATAGATTCCCAATACATAAATGCTCTCGTTTCCCGGTAATGGACATTCGAGTGGCAGTATATAAAGTGGAGATAATTTCCACGTATGAAATGTGGAACCACAATACGAGTTGAGTGCATTTTTTGCTAAAGGGTGCTATATCTCATGATGGCTTTATCATATTCTCTTTTCCATGAACAAATTCTTTTTTGGTTACAATTTAGGAAGGAAGCACATACTACTACACTATAATTAGGGGAAAGGGGTCTGCCCGAACGTCACAATGGGTCACAAAAGAAGGTGTTGCGAAGGTTTTATAACACGTGCCACTCATATTATTTCAAAATAATATTTAAATACATATGTATCGATACTTTACATACCAATATGATCGCTGGCTCTCACAGTTTCTCGGAGGAGCAGGACGAGAGTGTTTGCGACATTATATATATATATATATTTCAATAGAAAACGAGTCAGGCAACCCTCACTGTTTACGTCTTGATCCCCCCGAAATCAGTCTAAGGTTATTCGAAGGCAACCCCCGACACTTGACTGAAAGCGAGAGCTTGTTGTAGTTGAGTTTGCAAGACAAAAAGAACAAATTTTCTTAATACAGTTTAATTGTCAATAAAAAGATCATTTTAAAGAAAATAGTTGAATTTTCTACCGAATTGTTAAATTTTTAAACCGAAAAAATAAGTTTTCTACAAAACACTTGAATTTGTAACCCAAAAATATACTCCAAAAAATAGGTTATATAGGTAATATTTCAACAACAAGAAGTTTAATATCAAATTATATGTACATAGTTGTTTATTCAAATTTTCAATACAAATGTAGACACATTTGGAAGAATACGATTTTTCGAAAAAGAAAAAAATGTAATTTAAAATATTTATTCAAATTTTTAAGTTAATTTTAATTTTAATTAAAAAAATTGTAATATACTAAGAAAATCAAATCGGTTCGATATAACATTCTTTTCTTTTTCGAAAAATACAATGTTTCAAGCATGTCTAAATATTTAATTAAAAATCGAATAATTTTCGCATTTTCGTTAGAAACAATGTCAGATTTGACAAAATTCTAAGGAAAAAGTTTGCTCATTTCAAAAAATTGTAAAAAATGCCTCCTACAAAATAAATGAATTCAAGTTTTTAAGAAAAAAATGTAAAAAATGAATAAAAAATATGTTTTTCCATGAAATGTCCATTCAATGTTTTTTAATTTCAGCAGTGAATATAAAGTCGAATTTGATAGAAAACCCTAATTTCTTTATTTACCCCGCTTTTTAAAATTTTTTGTCAATGTAAAGAAGAAATCCTGTCAGTTTTTGTAGGCCAAACTATTTTAGGATACAAGCGAATTTTTTCCGCATAATTGATTTGTTTAATTTTTCTCGTGAACGATGCAAGATTTCACAAAGCAGTCAAGGGTATTTTTTTGGAACTTTTTGAAATCAGCAAACTTTGTTCTTTGTATTTTGTCAAATTTATAGCTTTTTGTAAGCAAAATGAAAAAATTATATTTTTCTGTTCAAGTACCAATTAAGCAAAAAAATTTAGCAGAAAAGGTGGTATTTTTCAGAAAATTGACTTTTATTATTTAAAAAAATACTAGTTATTTTCAATAGCTCATTTTTAAAGAGAACAAATTAATCTTACTAAAATAAAAAATAAATTAAATATCTTAATTAGATCAAAAGTTATAATATGTAAGGGTTCAAAGAAAAAATACATATTTTTTTGGAAATCAACCCTAAAATTTCAAATATTCATCACGTCATAAAATTTGTTTTCAAAACAGTGAAATACATGTCGTCTTATTTTATTTGAAAAACAGCATAAAGAAGAAGTATAATTTGAACTGAATTCTGGCATAGGAATATATATAAGGAAAATTCATAAATTTTATCTTTTGCGAGTTTTTCATACCTGTTGAATGTCCATAATAAAAAATTTTAAGTTTTGAGTGCCTTAAAATATAATTACCATTACTAATACTTTAAATTTCGATTAGTTAAAAAAATTTCAACCGCTTATAATTGAAACTGCTTTTATTGGCAGTATTTTGAATATTTTCTATATTGACATATTTTTGTGAAAGTTTTTATTATAGCTTCAAATTGTTCAATATACGAGGGTGGATTGATAAGTTTCCGGCCTGGCCAAGAGATGGCGCCACTAGGCCTACCTTGAGGTGGCGTTCTATAGTACCATCCTTAGATAGCTTG
>NC_046664.1:62910265-62915975 GCF_010883055.1 Belonocnema kinseyi
TATGTATAGATTTTACAAATATAAAGTATCGCCGAATAATAGCGAAAATCATTACCACCTGAAATAGCATTTATCACAGTCTAATAAACATTGCGATTCTTTTTTATCAGAATAAATGAGTGAAATTAACCCAGTTTTCTCAGTTATATGCACGACAATCAATAGAGAAGTAAATGACATTTTCCTGTGCTTTTTCTGCAAAAATAAGCTCAAATACCCAAATATGACTCATTCCACATACGTTTAATGTTTCAATTGCCCACAATCAACATGCAAGAATTACTGCGGCGAGAAAAAAGAATAAAATTTAAGATATACAGTAAAAAACAATGGATCGATCACAATTATGTACTTTCTAAGATATGAAAAATATAAAATAAAATATTTAAAGCAAAATATACAAGTGTTCTTACACATTTTTGCTAACTTAATTTTGCTCACGAATTTATTCAGGGGTCATCATAAAATAACGTAAAAAGATTTGGGGGACATGGGGGTGTAGAATCTTTGTTTCTTATGAATTAACAACTTATTTTAACTTTTAACCAAGGATTTGAATGTTCAACAAAAAAGATGAATTCTCAACAAAAAATGTATTAGCTGATATTTTAACCAGGAAAATAAATTTGATTAAAATAATATTTGATATGTTAACCGAAAAATTGATTTTCTATTAAAAGAGATACATTTTCAAATCAAAAGGACGAAGTTTTAACTAAAAAAGATTTTTCAGTCAATAAGAAAAATTTCATCTAAAAGGTAGAATTTTCAAGCAAAAAAGGCAAGTTATGTACAAGACAGTTATATTTTCTACTAAATAGTTGAGTTTTGTAAACCAGAAGATTAGTTTTCTACTAAAAAAATGAATACTCAACAAAATACATTCATTTTTAAACAAAGATTTGCATTGTTGACTAAAAAGAATAATTTTAGACTAGAAATACGAATTTTTAACAAAAGTCATAAATTTGCAACAAAATAATTAATTTGTTATCCAAAAGGAATAATTTTTGAAATAATAGGCGAATATTTAACAAAATGTATTAGGTTTTATCCAAGTAATTGAATTTTCAAATAAAAGCGACAAATTTTCAACTGAAAATGGAATAGTTGAATTTTAAGTTAGAAAAATTCATTTTCAACATAAAAAAAAAGAATTTAAAAAAAGTAGTCAACTTTTCAACCTAAAAAAATTAATTTGTAACTAAAATAATAAATTCTCATATAGAGTAATGCATTTTTTAAGAAGTAGTTTAATTTTCGACTAAGTAGTTGTATTTTTTTACGAAAAAATTATTTCTAAAAAAAAGTAAGTTGACATTTTTACCACAAAAAGCAATTTGATTTAATTGCTGTGTTATATTTTAACAAAAAATTAAAATATCTATTAGAAGAGACGAATTTTAAAATAAAAAAGATGAATTTTGAACGAAAAACTGTTTTTTAGCCAATAAGGAAAAAAATTAATACAAAATGATGAATTTTTAGGCAAAAAACGAGATTTCTATAAAAAATTTGAATTTTTACCAAATAATTGAATTTTCGAGGCATGAGATAGATTTTTGTTCAATAAGATTACTTTTCTAATAAAAAAGATGAGTACTCACCAAAATACATACATTGTGAAAAAATAGTTGTATTCTCAACCAAGAATATTAATTTTCTACAAAAAACAAAGAATTTTCAATAAAATATGCAAATTTTGTACCAAATGGTTAAATTTTTTAACGAGAAAAGATATTTTTTTAACCAAATATGGAATACATAATTTTTTAGCAAAAATTCGTTTTTAATTTAAAAAAATGAATTTTCTACAAAACAGTTGAATTTCTGCCAAATTGTTGAATTTTCAAATTAAAAAGACGAATTTTCTACAAATGCCCGTGTAGGAATCCAATCAGGGATCCGGCCGGGTCCCAGCGGGATAGCCCCGCTTTAAGCCGGGCGCTGGTCGAGGAATCTGGCCGGGATCCGGCTAAAAACGTCACGGTAAACTGGTCGGATCCCGACTTCAATACCGGCTGGGATCCGGTCGGGTAGTCTAGCCAAAAAGCGGTTAAGAAATGTTGCTTCAGGTGAGAAATTGGTAACTTGTTTTGTCTTTTAAAGCCCATCGTAAAGATAAGGGTGAACTTTAAAAGTCAAATCAAGTGAACCATTTCTGCCCAGAAAATTGAATTAGAATTTTATTCCCTGATGATAGAATCTCATACCAATTTGGAAGCCATGTGGTGATTTAAGGTTAGGAAAAAAGAAAGTAAAAACTGTACACACAAGACTATATTTTAATTTAAAATAATAATTATTCGCGCAGTAAGTGGGGGATTCAAACTAATTACTGAAATAAGGTTGATTTTAACCGCGAGTCTCGATTTTATTTGCAAACTTCGAAGAGACGACGCGACGTGAGTGCAAGGAGCATTCTCGTTCCAGGGGCGAAACTGAAAATTACTGAGTGTCTATGCAGACGACAGACACAGCAGGCGCTATATATGGCGGTAAATTTGAAATTGTAGTCTAAACATTGTCTGAATATAGGGAAGTTTATAAAAATTGTATCATTTCTGTTGTTGCACATAGCAGAATCGATAGCAGTTTAATTTAAAATGTTAAATTATTCGAAAAAATTTAATGTTTTTTTTTTAAGAATATAAAAAGGCTAATTGTTGTTTCACTGATCTAATAAATCTTTAAATTATAATTTTCAAATAATAATTTATCTAGCATCCATAATTACGTCGTTGATAATATCACGGCTCTTGAAAAATGTGTAATTTCTACAAAAACATTAACCTGACCAATGTCCAGCCGGCTCCCGACATTGAGATATAAGCAAGATTGGCCCGGCCAGTAACCGGCCGGCCCCAGACTACGTGATTCGAGAAAAATGTAGCCCTACCGGCTTCCGCCCGGTTCCTGTCCATGAAACCTAGCCTGGGGCAGCCTGTCCGGGATCCGACCAGAAACCTTGTTGTATTAGGGCCGAACGGGGAAATTTCTACACGGGTGAGTTTAAACTTAAACCCCAAGATGTGAATTTTTAACAAAAAAAGTTAGTTTTCAATTAAAAAGATACATTTTTAACAAACAAAAAAAATATATCTTCTGCGTCAAAACAAATGAATTCTCAAAAAAATAGCTCAGTTGTTCATGAAAGAAATGTGGTTCAATTCACGAGCTAGTAGTTGAATTTTCTATTAAATTGAGGAATTTTAGAGTCGATAACTTATTTTTTGTCTAATTTATTAATATTTCGTGAGTTCATGATTATTTTATTTAATATTAATACTGATATAACCAGTCATGAGAATTATGATTATCTAAATTACATGTATTATGCTGTTACAATTATCAATAAAGGAACATAATTGTTTTAATCCCGCCCAAAAGACTTTACGCAAATCGTGCATAGTTCCTGTGGAATGTAAATTTAGAATTAGAAATTAAATTTGTCTCTAAATCAATTTCGTATAGACAATTTTATTAAGAGAAAACAGTTTAAAGAAAGAAAATGTAATTTTCCACACTCATGAATCATACGTATTTATTCATAGGTGTTGCGAATTAAACATTTTCCTGAATAATTTTCAATGAAAAACGCAACGAATAGAATTTTCAATGATCTTTTAAGGAAAAATTAGCTATTGTTAATTTAAGTCATTTTGAAATCGAATTTTGTAAGTATTCATTTAATAATTTAAATAATGTACTCGAAATTACTAAAGTAGTTTTTGATTTTATTTAATACATATCGTTTTACAACACTACAATATACTTCAACACATAACATTTTAATTCTAACAGCATGTGTTTAATATTGATTGGTAGCATTAATTTACAGTTAAATACAGATATCTAGTAACTTTGCCACGATTTTAGTTTGAAGAGTATTACTTTTTATATTTGTGTTCTTGAAAGGGCTATATTTAACCTAGGAACTTTTTCAATAAATTACAAATTAAAATTACTTTTCTCTAGAATGTAAATTAAAATTGAAATATTTACAATTAACTACGAAAACTTTTTGAATACGAAAAATTATCGAGCATATTCTAAATTTTAGATAAAATATATGAGAATGCCATATAATTATGTGAGGCTTCAACACATTTTTTCAAGCTGCACTGTTTGGTCGTAAAATCTGACCCTACAAACTGGATTTAAATAAATCTATTTAAAATAAACATTTTGAAGTTTCATATATTTTTTAAAATTATATTATATGATATCCAAACAATTTTCCTAATGGCACGTTAAATCCAAACTGAAAGGCTGTATACGAAATATTGAAACTCAATTACAGCAAAAATTAGTTGAATTTAATTATGTAAATTATATACAACAAAATTTGAACAAACTAAAAAGTTTACTCAACTTTATTCTACACAGTCTAGATAATTTTTACCACAAGATTTTAGGATCGTTGTAAACCGTTATCTCTGTCCCCGAGGACTATAAATTTTCAGCGTTGGTCTTTATCTTGGACAAGAGTCTTACTCGAGGCTGAATAATTTGCAAGACGAGAAACATTATATGAAAGACTTACAAGTTCTGTTCTTTCCTTTGTACTAGTAAAATCAGTACCTTTTGTTTCTATCCTATAAAAAATTAGCTCAGATTAAGAATGGTAATTTGAATCCGCATTTAAATAAAGTACCATATTTCAATGTAATAAAATTATTTAATTCTCTGAACTGACAAAATGAAGACCAAACACAGTGTATTTCATTAATTATTTAATCCATGTTAGATAATTAAATTCTGCGGAAATTCTATGAACGGGATATCGCAAATTTGCTTCGAACATTTTTAATTAAAATGTTTCACAATAATTTCAAATTATTTTAAGATTTAAAGTTTTTATTTTTAATATTAACCGTTTTTTTTATTTCATAATGTTAAAGAGCGGAATCTAAATAATTAGATGAGCATGTTCTTATAATTGTAAATGATATTAACACATGATTTAAACATTTTTCTTAATTAAAATTCGATATTTAAAGGTTACTTGAAATAAATAATTTGTTTAAAAAATGAAAAAAATCAACATCAGTCTGCATTTGAACCTAAAACTTTACTATTTATGAGTGGAGCTTTAAAACAGTTACGGCAACAGGGCCTCAACATATCTGTTCTGGCGTAATTAGTTTTGCGCGCTACCCGCATATTTATTAAATTATTTATACGAAATAATCGATAAACATCGAATTTTAATTAATCAAAATTTTAAACTAGAACGTTGGCATGGATTAAAATGGTGCTAACATCATTAAAAAATTATTAAAATTAAATTCACATTGATCAGAAAGGGTATATTTGTCAAAGTGAAGAAGTACGTGTACGTATGGTGGCGTTCCCAGTTCAAATCCGGACTGAGGAAACTTCATTTTTTGTTTTTGTAAAAAAGATTTGATTGAATTAATTGTTAAACATCTAATTTCACCTAATTAATGTGAAAGAGCTGAAAATTTCATATTTATGGAAATTTTCCAACTGTGAACTTCGAAAATTGTACAAAGTCAAACTCAATTTAGCATTTATAGAACAAAATATAAAATTAATGTTCTAAATTTTATTTAAAATTGGAAATTTTCAACTTGGAAACAACTACGAGGGTGGATTGATAATTTTCCGGCCTGACCAAGAAAAACAACGTTTTTAAGAATTTTTTTTTTTATTTCTCAACATAATCTCCTCCAAGGCTGATACA
>NC_046664.1:62916075-62932844 GCF_010883055.1 Belonocnema kinseyi
GTGTCATTTTTAGATCATATTTAACGCAGATAGACTTAGAAAACATAAATAATTCATTTTTAATATTTTTATTGCTCTAAAGTTTGAATAGTTTCCGATTTCAGTCTTTTTCAGAAAAAGCCGATTATTTAATACGAATTCATAGATATATATATATATATTCCATACAAGGCACCAGTCTATTATTTGTAATAAATAGATTATTAATAACAACAATGGCTTATTGTTGATTCATTTGATGAAAAATGATTGAATATACGTGAGAAATATTTTTTATTATAAAAGATAAACTGTAAAATTTTATAGATAAAAAAACTACAATATTTATTGTAAAAACCAACTTTCCAGTGAGAAAGAGCCAGTAATTGTTGTTTCGTTTCTAAAATTTGTTATTAACATTCAAAATATTAATTTATTGACATCGAAAATCACTGTTTAGACAACGGTACTAAGATTTAGGATGGCAAATAAAAAATCTGTCTCTAATTAAAATAGATAAATTGAATGTCTGGTTTAAAAATGGTTTAGCAATAACACTTCAAAACAAAACTCCCTTTTAATTTCTTATTAGTTTCGCAAATTATAATAGAAATCTTATTTCCTCACTCCCTCCCTACCACCGACCTTTTATTAATGGACTGATGCACCTACTTAGTTATCCTCAAAACAAAAATAGTTTAATCTAGTTACTGACGTGGTCGTCGAAGTTTGGAAGATTTTTGAATAGAAGTTCTTGTACTAATTTTGGAAGTATTATAAACGTACATTTTTTATCTTATGGTTTGAGTTTCAGTGTACATTTCCGAATAAGTTGTTTTTATAGCTTCAGAATAATATTTATAAATTGACAGTGTTTTTGAAAATTCTTAAAGATGGCTGACGAAGCGGAAAATCAAGTTATGAAAATTAAATTCGAAGACAAATTCAGTGCCCTCAAAATTGCAGAAAACTCGTCGCGTATTTCGAATTTAGAAAGATACAACTTTAAATATAATACATATCGAGTTTATTTTTCTATTTTTTTTTTAGAAAATAACTTGCGTTAAGTAAATAATTATATTTGAAACAGAAATTGATAAATATAATCAATCAGTTTCCTAACAAATTTAATACTGATTATTTCTGAAAAAAAACTTTCATATCAGAATTTCGACCTGTAAACTATTTTGAATTGTAAATCCTCGAGCCAGCCTACTGTGCAGCGGGAAGAGTAAACCCCGTACGTTATCTTTTTTACTCCGGACTTTGCCTAAGCTTGTCGGGCACTTCGCGATTTGACTGGGCAGAGTCCGAAGTGAAAGTGCTACTTCGGACTTTGCCTGCCACCGTTCAGTCAATTCACAGAGGGACTAGGTGTGACGGCACATCGGATTTTGCCTGTAACATATGCATACATAGGTATTGTATTGTATATGGGTATACAGTTTGATTTGTTTCCCTCAGCATCTCCTTTCATTGGGATGGAAAGGAACCCGCACTAAATGTATGGGAAAATGGCTTTCGGTGGATTTAGCTGAAACTTTGTAATTTTTAAGGTTATAAGTGCCGGATGAAATATCCGTAAAAAAAATTTAAAAAAATGGACAGTTTTAGCGCTATGCGGGGCTAAGTGCTCAAGATCAGTGAATAAAATGAATTACAACAGATTTTGTTACAGAAGCGATGTCAACATAGAAATCATGGTTCAGATCGTGGTCTGTCATATTTTCGCCTACACCGTTGACTCATATATCGCGCTTCTCAAAACGATCAAATGCTAAGCACCCAAGATTTTAACTTGACTAATTAATCACTTCTTTAAAGGCAGAAATGGTACCCAAAGTAACATTAGTAACTAGTGCGCACATTCCGATAATAACAGTGGACCCTTCGCAAGAGGGCCGAACGCTAAGCACCCATGATCAGCGAATAGAACCAATCCCAGTAGCTTTTGCGAAATATTAAACTATTTCTGGCTCTTGATTCGGATTCGCTTGTTCACCCCTATTAGCAGCGTCTAGAATCCTTTGTAAGCAATGTCATATTGTCATTGGTTTAGCTAAACATGTTACTGACCACTTCTTGATGCGTGTTTCGTATACAGACATCACTTGTGTCGCTAAAGCTACTAGGAATGGTTCTATTCCCTGATCATGGGCGCTTAGCGTTCGGCACTCTGGCGAAGGGTGCACTGTTATTATCGATGTGCGCACTAGTTACTAATATTACTTTGGATACCATTTCTGTCTTTAAAAAAGTAATTACTTAGTCAAGTTCAAATCTTGGGCGCTTAGCGTTTGATCGTTTCGAGAAGCGCGCAATATAACTCATTGGTTTGGCTAAACATATTACTGACTACTTTCTGATGCGTGATTCTTATAGTGACATCGCTTTTGTCGCTAAAGTTACTAGGATTGGTTTTATTCGCTGATCTTGAGCGCTTAGCGTTCAACCCTCTTGCGAAGGGTATCATGTTATTATCGGTATGTGCGCACTAGTTACTAATGTTACTTTGGGTACCATTACTGCCTTTAAATAAGTGAATAATTAGTCAAGTTAAAATCTTGGGCGTTTAGCGTTTGATCGTTTTGAGAAGCACGCTATATGAGTCAACAGTGTAGGCGACAATATGAGAGACCACTATCTGAACCGTGATTTCTATGTTGACCTCGCTTTTTTTGTAACAAAATCTGTTGTAATTCGTTTTATTCACTGATCTTGAGCGCTTAGCGCCACATAGCGCTAAAACTGTCCATTTTTTGGATTTTTTTACGGATATTTCATCCGGCACTTATAACCTTAAAAATTACAAAGTTTCAGTTAAATCCACCGAAAGCCATTTTCCCATACATTTAGTGCGGGGTCCTTTCAGAATCTGTCACCGCGATGTATTTCTATTGCGTACTTTCATCCTCACTGCATTTCAATATTTGCGGAGAAGCGATATTTGTTTGTTTACTCGCAGCTGCTACTCAAGATTTTACAAATCTCTGATCAAAATTTATGATTGTTGTAATGCACACAAATTTGTTTCGTACGAACAAAATTTTGTTTCTTTTAATAAACTAAAAAGCAAAAGGAAATCAGTTTGTTGAAAAATAAAATTTTTATTAGGTCGACAAAAGGTATGTTGACGGTATCGAAAATTTTTGGGACAACAAAATTTTGCTGCTTCTATACGAACCAAATCATTATGCTGTTTGAAGAAAACACTTTTCTCATTTTAAGCATGAATTCCTCAAAGACTTTTAATAAGCTAAATTCACTAAGTAATATAAATATTTTTTGTAGAACTTTATAATATTTATTGTAGGTTTATGCCTTTCACCATTTCCTCAAATTGCAGGCTGATACGTTCATTATTTAGTCGATATTTTAATTTGTAAAACAGCCGGAAATCACAGAGAATCAGATCTGGACTGTATGTAGACTGCCAAAGTTGTGTAAGGCTGCATTTCGCCAGAAATTGCTGAATAAGCTTCGATGAATGGGTAGATGCGCTTTCTTAGTTAACGGCCTAGTCGCCAATAAACCCAGATTCATCTCAAAATCTAGATTCAACATTTTCGAAACAAATAGTTTTTTGAATTCCGAACTCTGAATATATTTCTTTTACTGTTTAAAAAGGAATTTCATTAATTAGCACTCGTACTTGTTCTAAACTTTGAGATATTTTGACCGTTGCGGCCCTTTTAGAGCGAGGGTTACTATCCACTGAAGTACAACCACTCTTAAACCGCCTAAGCTACTCTAAATTTTGTTTCGCTCATAGATTTAGCATCATACACTTTCCGAATTATAAAGATAGTTTCTGAACATAAATAGCCAAGCTTTTAGCAAAATTTAATGCCCAATATTTGTTGTGTCCATTTCGTCATCCTGAAATGCATCGCGTACGTGATTATGTGTTTACGCAACTGCCTACATTATACGACTATAGATTCGCAGGTCCATGTAACTTAGTAGAAGGCCTCACAGAGGTCTCCCCTAAATCGAAAATACCTGTTTTTGACAATAACACAATTGTATACAAAGATAGACAACAAGATCGGATATTTTATGGACAGACCTCGTACTTTAGTTTTGTCTTTTATTTACAGGTTCTACACTCAAAAAAAGTTCTAGTTAAAGTTACTAGACACGTCTGGTTAAAAAATGTCTCTGTAATTTAATCCGAATATATGGTTAATATGACTAGAAAATTCTAGTTAATGAACTCTCGTTGATTTTTTCTGGTTAAAACTGTTCTGGTTAATATTTCTGGTAACAGAAGTGTCGCGATCTTTTGTCGATTTCCAAACATGTGTCTTTTGTCTTATGTCATTTTGCTGGATGTGTCAATTTACGCTTCGCGTAAATGTCTAACTCTCGAACAATCGCGCTTTGTTAACTTTATTTTCAGTTAAATAAGTATAAATAATTATAGTCAAACGTGAATTTAGTTGTGTTCTAAGAAGAAATTGCCCGTCGTCTGTCCAAACATCAGTGCTACAGGAATATTTCCAAACGACGTACAGATTTTTTGGGTGTCTTTGAAGGGTCAGGGACAATTTACAGAATGACATTTTACCGAAAGTGTGCAGACGGGTCTGTACGCATCGCTGCTGGTTAAGCTCCAAATGCTGCCAACATACGCGGTTCGTTTGAATAGAGTTTTTTAAATATAGATTTGTGCTCGCGTATCAAAGCTACATACCAAAACTAAAATCGTATTTTCAAGTTTTCTCTTTAAATTCTTTACCTACACTAAATTTTTTGGTCTTAAAATTTTATAAATGTATACAAAAAGTTCGGAAGAGTTTGCTATTTTGCCTATGTAAAATAGAATTTCGAATTTCTTGATTTTTCCTTTAGAATTTTGAATATTTTGTACGTATATTAGCACAGCGCGATTAGCAAAGAAATTTAAAAAAAAATTTCAGACGATTATGGTTTTGATAGGTTACGTACCTTTGATATAACCTTACAATATTATTGCCTTACAGCAGGGGTCTCCGAGGGTAGATCCTGTATCTACTAGCGATCCCAGGCCACTAGGTCGGATCTACTCAGTTTTGACCCAGAACTGTCTGATAAACCTTTAAAATTAAATCTTTCTAAAACACTTTAAAATAAAAAGTAATTTTTAACTTTCAATAGAAAAGTTTTGAAAACTAAAGTGGTAAAAATTCTTTGCATTGGTTATTAAAAGATCGTAAAAATTGTATTTCACTTATTCTTTGTATCTGTATGTTATAATAATATAATCAATTATTTAATTCCATTTAACAACTTTTTAAACTTTTAACCCTAGACGGATCCTATACATTTTTTTGTCCTCACCGGCTCCTGTGGGTGACAAATGTCTCCCATTTGGTTTCCTTGTGCACAATCTTTTCCTTTCATCGGAATCAGATGTTAATATACACCATTCTCTTCGTTTTTTAATGTCGAAGAGATTGTTGTATATAACATCCTGTTTCAATGAGTTTAAAATGTTGGAAAAAATGTTTAAACAAATAAAAATCGTAAAAAATCGTGTTTTTGACAATTTTTGGAAAAAATCATGTCATTTCTTTTCTAATTAACGAATTTTAAAATTTCAAACGCCATTTTGAAGAGGACAAATTGCACCTTAAGGTGATGTAGGTTATAATTAGGTTCCTTCCAAAAAGTATATTTATTTGAACATTCGAAGTTTGAAAATTTAAGAAAATGAGAAATATCATAAGTGCGGGCAGAGTGCTTATTATTATAAATCATTTTAATATATAATACGTCAATCTCTTTGTTTTCTGATGCACAATAAGATGCTTTCATTCAAATAAAGATGAAAGAATTAAGAAAAAGTTTTTTTCAATGAAAAAGCGGTTAGTAAGTTTGAAAGATAGGAAAGATTCATCAGAATTAAAAAAGAAGCCTATTCTAAAAAACTATTTTTATTTTCAAACTAATTCTCGAAATAAAATTTAATTAAAAAACAATTAATTAAAATAAATTTTGCATCAAATAAGCTCAATATACTTCGGTGCAAAGGTTGCACAGGACCCCCCTATGTTCGTCACACACAGGTCGGTTGCAACTTCTCTCTCTTTCCTGCGACACTGTAGTCACAGCATCGGCACTTTTTAGTTCGTATATTCTGGACATCTTTGACAAAAAAATCAATGATTCATTTGTTATTTATTAATTGATTTATTATTGGAATTTATGAGCACTGTATAAATAAAATTAAAGACAACAACTTTACAATGATATATATATATATATATAACATTTTTAGTAATTTTTACATATGATTTTCACTTAAATTACAAAAAATTAATTCGAAACATTAAAATACCATGATATACTGTAAATATACGTCAAACGCGTTTATTTACATGAAAATGTGAAATTGACTTCACGTGACGAAACTCGAACGTAACGGATCCTCTGGGAGACAAATGTGCCCCAAGCGCTCAGCATTTGCTTTTTACTTGACAGGCAGCGAACAACCGGCAGCTTCAACCACTTCACCGCACTCTAGGATAGTCAAACTGGATTATGGTTAGGGTCTGCACCAAAAAATCAGAGATATTTGCTCAGGAGAATTAATTGAATTTCGCGTGGGGCACATTTGTCTCCCGCACGATCCGTGTAGGGTTAATATTAACAAATTTGTTAGTATGGATTTTAAAATTTATTTTGTTTTTAATATTAGGTAATAGAAACTCAAGGACGTATGCATTTCCTGCTACTTTTTAATTTAATTTGAAAAATAAATCTTGAATTATTTATAAATAAAACAATTTTTAGGAAATTTAAATTGTGAATATAAAAATATGCAATTGAATTGAATATTTTATTTAACAATATTAAAGTAAAGAAAACTGAACATTCATTATTTTATTTTATAATTCTCAATTCTAGTGTGAAGTTTCGTAGAGAATTAAGGGTCTCGAGTTTGAGGGAATACATTTGGGAAATTTTTATACCAAAAAGTTTAGTGTAGGTAAATAATTTAAAGAGAAAACTTGAAAATGCGATTTTAGTTTTGGTTTGTAGCTTTGATACTCGAGCACAAATCTATATTTAAAAAACTCTATTCAAACGAACCGCGTATGTTGGCAGCATTTGGAGCTTAACCAGCGGCGACGCACACAGACCCGCCTGCGCACTTTCGGTAAAATGTCATTCTGTAAATTGTCCCTGACCCTCTTTGAAACGTATTGTCTAATATATTAACATTGTGAAAATAAATAAATAAAGTGAATGTTCGAGAATGTGGGTTTTGACCAAGTGATCTACATGTATATGATGTAAAATCGCGAACAAAATAGTCTTGACGAATAGTTTCAGAAACAGAACGCATCAACAATACGCTACTCTTTCTTCGAGTGTTGTATCTATCGACATTTATTACTACATATATTAACCTATAGATTATAAGGAGGCGAAATTATAGCAAAGCGGAACATAGTTGCTTCACTTTGTTGACAGAAATTTTTGTTGAATTATTTTCTTTGGGAAAATGTGACATGCAGTCCTTTATTTTCAGAGGGTGTTAGGAAGACTTCATGAAGGTAGAAGAGTATCGAAATTTAATAGTCGAGAATCGACATCTACCAGAATATCTGGTTGAGTTTACCAGAACATCTGTTTTTGTTGACCAGAATGTTGTATTCTTAAGCTACCAGAAAACTGTCTAGTGTAACCAGAAACTTCTTATACTTTTAACCAGAATTTATAGTAAAAGCATATTTAACACTTTATTCTAGTTGAATTAACCAGAATTCTGGTTGATTCAGCCAGAATTTTTTTAAAGCGTATTCGCAGAAAATGCAACAACTTTTATTTAAATTGTAAATATTTTAATTCATAGTCACTTTTCAACTAAACGTGACTAGCATTTTTCTAAATTCTAAAATTCCTGAAATTCTCAGGAAATATATTATTTTATCCAAACGGGTGAAGTAAACTCAGGAAACATTAAGGTAAAAAAGCTAAAAAAAATTATGAACACAAGAACCTTTCTTGGAGTAGTGAGGAATTCGTTGGAGGTATTTTCTATTGGAATCAGAACTATGTGGCCCCTTTTTCAATCGACAGAGAACTCGGTTGGCTCAAGGTATTTCGGATGATCGAACGAACCAAGGATTATTCTCGATTGGTAAAAAGGAACGCACGAGGAGATAAAAGCCAATATTTCAAATATCTCCCTCAAGGGGTTTCAATTTATCAGATTCGTTTTCATTATTCAAATAATCCCAATGTGGGTACTTGTTACACTCTGAAAAGCAGATCGATGATATATGTCTGTCTGAAGATGCAAAGATTTCAATAAAAAAAAAAAAACCTTTAAAGCACTAAACTACTGGCTCAGGTATGAATGCAAAATGTATAATCTTCCTGTTGGTTTTACGCCCTATAATAAAGGAGCGAATAAACCAAATTTAAGAGAAGCTTTTAATGTGTACCTATTATAAAATTTAAAATAAAAATTTTTTAAAACATCTGGAAATAAAAAAGTTTTGTATTATTTTAATCATTGGAAGTATACTATGGAATAAATATGAATATAAGTCATGGGTTTGTTATTGATTATCAAGAAATTATTTAAAAATTACGAGTATGCTTTTTGAAGTACTCCAATTCACTGGAGTCGATTTTAATAAACAATTGTGTCTAAGTGGAAATTTATGCACATGGCATTCGAAACGAATGTTTAAATTCTCAGTGATAATCGGATGACGGATTTATCGATATTCCATTAATAATTCGCTGTGAATTACTGGTTAGTAAATGAAAATGATATGTCTGTGCATGCAATATTCATAAACTAGTAAACATTAAAATGATATTCAAGTAATATAAAATAATAATGCCTTAATGCATAATTTCAATTTATAATCTGATCAATATATCCGTTATAACAATTATAATTCGAAATTTTACAATTTTCAATGTGTCCATTTTGAGTTATTCACTTCACATTTTTTGAAACTGTTTTCTATAGTAAAAATAATTGAAGGATTTTACCCAGTAGCTCAATCTATCAAAATGTTGTCATTGTGGCATGCCACAATATCTCTATCAGTTTGTGGGTAAAGAAATAATCAATCAAACATTCAAATGATCTAGTCCACAACTTTTACTTTTATGCAGGATTCCTAAAGGTCAGGGTATTTCAGAACCTCAGAGAAAGACAGGCAATGTCAGGGAATTTTCGATGAACTGAAGTTGAAGTAATTACTGTATTCTTTGTGAAAAATTTAACTTTTTGACGGAAAACTACTTCTTGGTGGAAGATTAATCTGTTTGGTTAAAAATTTAACTATTTCGTTAAAAATTGATTTCTACTGGTAGAAAATTCATTTTTACTGAAAATTTAATTGTTCTATTTTCGTTTAAAAATTATTTCTTTGATTGAATATTTGTTCTTTTTGTTTAGAATTGTTCTCACAGCTACAATAAAAATAGAGAACGATTAGGGAAAGTGAAAAAATGACCCGGGAAAAGTCAGGAAAAGTCAGAACATTTCAAAATTAGAATTTCTTAGCAACGATAGTTTGCACAATGAGAGTTTTTTTACAAATTCAGTTAACCATTTTCATCACTCAATCCCTGGACTGAATACTGAAATGATTTGAAATTTCATCGATTACGAGAGACAAGAGTGATAAAAAGGCAGCTGAAATACGTTGACATATTTATATATTATTGGTGCTTTGAATACACCCACGGTCGAAAAACTCAAATAACTGATTCTACGCTTTCGCTCGCTTTAGAATTGGACGAAGAGCTGTTTCGAATACGAAATGAGGACAAGGGCATGAGTGACAATGTGCTGGATTTCCTTGATGAAAATTTTGCAGAGCAATCACCCCAGACGTGTACATAATATTTTGTGAAATTTTCTTGTGAGTATAATGATGCTGAGATTATTGCAATATCTTTAGTTACCTTGCCTGTACTTAAACATAAAATTTTTTCTTTACAGAAACGTAAAAGGAATCAAACTTTTCAACAAACATTTTCAAATATATTGCTCGAAGATATTTTTGATAAAATTAATTTAAAAACAGGTAATGAATTAATATTACTGTCTGTAACACTCAAAGTTTGAAAGGTCAAAGAACGAAAGAAATTTATCATTATTAGGCTGTTACGTGGACAGGCTTGTTTTTTTCTAAAAGGTCTGCCATTTCAGAAAAATATTCAGGGATCGCCAAGTAAATTAAAAATAAAATATATCTGTACTCAGCGCCCCCAAATTCATCAGTAGGTACTTATATTATTTTCAAAATGTGAAAGTATTTAAGGGATGTGTTTCATCAAAAAGTATCCTGTAAAGCAATGGGTTTCTATGACCCCTCCCCCATACTTACGTAAGATTTTATATTTTGTATTCAATATATAAAAAATATATCAATTATTTTCACCGTGAGAGATTTAAAAGGATTTCGAAATATTTGAGAAATTTTTAATGATTTGAAAGTATTTCAAAAAATTTCAAGGGCAAATGGAGGAAAAATATTCTTTTAAGGGTGTTGGTTTAATCCGACTTTGAATTTTTCTTCATAGTTATGGCACTGATTCCAAATACATTTTTCCTAAGGAGTTGTGAACGAAAAAAAGAAAACTTGTCGAATATCCGGGGTTTTGCGAGATCCTCAGATCAATAAAATGTTGAGAAATTAAAAAATTTGTTAAGGAAATGATTATTTTCCCGACAAATATGAATTTTGCGAAAAATAGAAACCAGCGGGTAGTAGACGGCGGCTTTTGAACGATTAGAGTCGTTTGCTCATTTATTTTTTTACTCACAATTCTGACATAAGAGATGAATTATAGAGAATTATAGTAATTATAGAGACAACGGCTCTTCCAAAGGGCCACGTCTTGATGATGGTGTCCCCAAATTTTGCGAAATACATTGCGAAATGGAGCAAAAAGCAGAGAGAACTGACATGCCCTGCCTGTGTTTTTGTAACTGTATTTGTAATCCACCACCAGGCTAGCTGTTACCTTCACTCTACAAAAGAAAAGAGTCTGCCTAGTAACCACGCTGTCGTGGGTTCGAATCTTTTTCTGAACTTTTTTTTCGTATTGTAAACATGTCCAATAATAATTTTGATTACTTCCCCGGCGAATACATAATTTGCTTAAAAAATATTACTGAGAAATAAATATCATGCAGACACTTTTCGTCCATGCGCGTGAACCGGTAGAGGTTCTGCACCCTTGGCTATTTATTTCCCAGTAATATTTTTCAAACAAATAATTTATTCGTCGGGGAAGCATTACAAATTATTACTTGACATGTTTACAACACGAAAAAAATAATTTGAGAAAAAGAAACGAACCCCCGGCAGCGTGGTTAACAGTCAGACTAATTTTCCACTGGACCAGCGGAGCTTGATAGGAGTCCATGCGCGCGAACCGGTAGAGGTTCTGCACCCTAGGCTAATGTGATTTACAAACGCTCATAGTTCTTTCAAAGGTTTTCCCCTTTGAGAATTGTGGTCTTGGCCAACAATACCGCGCGTAGAGTGAAGGTAATAGCTAGCCTGGTGCTTGATTACAAATACGATTACAAAAACACAGACAGGGCATGTCATTTCTCTCTGTTTTTTGCTCCATTTCGCAACGTATTTCGCCAAATTTGGGGACACTATCATTAAGACCTGGCCCTTTGGCACATCGTTTGGTCTCTAGAATTCTTCTATTATGTCAGAATTGTGAGTAAAAAATAAATTAGCAAACGATACTAACCGTTCAAATTTTGCCGTCTGCTACCCGCTGATTTCTATCTTACGCAAAATTCATATTTTTCGAGAAAATAATCATTTCCTCAACAAATTTTTTGATTTTTAAACATCTTATTGATGCGAGGATCTCACAAAACCCTGGGTATTCGACAAGTTTTCTTCTTTCGTTCACAAATCCTTCAGAAAAAATATATATGGAATCAATGCCGTACCTATTAAAAAATTCAAAGTCGGATTGAACCAACACCCTTAATTAAAACATTTTTACTCAATTGGACGATATTTCCACAACTTTGTAGGAATTTCATGAGATCACAAGGAATTAAATTTTTTTTAAGGAATTGAAGAATCTTGGGGTAGAATTTAAAATAATTCAAAAATATTTTAAGAGTTTAAAGAAACTGCCCAGTTAATTTTAGAGAGAATATTAATTTTTTAAAGGGATCTTACAAGATTTTAAGAAATTTCGACGGATTTTGAGTGATTCTGAGAAGTTAAGAACGATTTCCGCAGTTTTTTAGGTATCTTGAGTTTTTTAAAACAGATTTTGAAATATTCCAAAGCACATCACGAGATTTTAAACGTAATTAAAGGATTTCATGTGATACCGAAGTATTTTCACGGCTTCAAAGAATATCCGGGGAATTTTAATGGTATATCGAAGATTTGAAAGGATTTAAAAGCGTCTTATAAGATTTCTGAAAATTTCAAGGGATTTCAAAAGATGCCGAAATTTTTTCCAAGGATTTTAACGGATCTTTAAAGATCTAAAAGGGTTTCGCTGATTTCACGGGATTTAAGGGATTATACAGGATTAAAAAAAATTTCAATGTACATCCACGGATTTTAAATATTTTAATTAATTGTAAAGGGATTTACCTTTGAGATCACAAAACCGTTCTTGCATTTCCATGTTGTTTATGATATTTACTAAATACCCCATCAAAGAAAGTTTCAATTTGAGATGGAGAACTGAGTAAAAATTTCGTTTGTTTAGAAAAAAAACATGATTAAAAAATGACAGAAATGAACTTTTTATTACATTCTCATCATTTATGATTGAGAAAGTATTAGAATTGTCCGAATTGGACATCATAGTTTTTCAACAGATCTCCACGCTTCGAGACCCCCTGAATCCGAAAATCAGGTTTTTACGATAGCGTCTGTCTGTCTGTCTGTCCGGCCGGCTGTCCGTCCGTAAACGCGATAACTCTTGAAAAAATAAACGGATTAAATCCATCTTTGGCAGATAAAAAGAAAATTCTCAGAGTTATAGTATTATCAAAATTTTTTAAATCAACCGAAAATTCAAATTTTAAGCCAAAAAATGCACGATATGAAAAAAAGTTACGAGAAAAAAACCTTTCTTTTTGAAATCCCTACAAGATTATCATAACAAATTTTTGGAGTTTCTTGAAAAATTTAAAATTCAAATTTTGATTGCATAAAAAATAATGAAAAATCAAAATTTACGAAATTTAAATTAGACCAAAATCCAAATTAAAAATTAAAAATTCCATTTTGTGGTTACACTATGCAGGATACGAAAAAGATGATTTAACAAAAATTATTATCCAAAAAAGATCTACAATTTGGTTAAGAATCACTTCTTGATAGGATGCGTACTTTTTGTTTTATTTGTGAAAAATAACATTGAAAATAAAAAATAAAATAAATATGTGTGGAAATACGACGAAAGTTACGAGAAAAAAAATTCAACAAAACCTGTTTACAAATGTCTGTCGGAAATCGAGCGCGCAGCGCGAGTGTCACGATGAGAATGTGTACCTCAAAGCCTGCAGAGATTTGAGAAACTTAATCTTTGACTATACTTAATTAAGTAGACAATTCAAAATATAAAGACGCATATAAATACTGCCATCTAAGAGATGTTTTTGATAAAGTTTTATTCAAGCATACCAAATGCAAAGAATAAATATCCGAGCGTGAAGCGCGAGATTCAAACGTTGCGCGTCCTAGACGCGCTCAAACTTGTCTTTATTTTGCTCCTATGTTTTCAGCTCGTAGTTTGGGCGTTAGGGATTTTTCCAAAGATTTCCATACAATATTTAATTGCAAAAATAAGTAATAAATAATTTAATTTTCTAAAAACTATAGGGTTGTTGCAACATTGTTGCATTAATGTGCACTTGACGACTGTACGACAATTTTTAATTTTCATCTGTTCACGAAAAATGGCGTGCCCACTTCAGGAATGTTGACTCTATAGCTAAATCGTGTTAAATAGTTTTTTAAAATGATAATGTACGTTATCCATTGAATTCAAAGAATTTCAAAGAACTTTCACATGATTAAAATTTTTTGAGGGATTCATAAAATTTGTCACAAGAATTCACAGATTTTCAAAGCATTGCCTTGCAATATGAAATGATATTTAATAAAAAAGAAATGAAACAAATATGATATAATGTGTACAATAGTACAAAAATAATTGTGTGTGGCAGTGGGGCCCTATCGTACAAGTGAAAACTTGATGGATTAACTTGGATATTGTTCGAAAGAGAGAGAGAGAGCATATACATTCTTAGCTGAGCTGTAGTGGGAATATCGAAAGGCTGCCTTTAGAGGAATTTCGAGTCGACGCACGAAAAGAGAGGCTCGAATAGCAAAAGAAGGTATAGACTGTGCGCAAGAGAGAGAGAGAGAGAGAGAGAGAGAGAGAGAGAGAGAGAGACAGAGAGACAGAGGGTTAATGCAGGAGTTAATTAGCATATTTAAAAAAATTAATTATGAAGAGGAAACACACACGAAATGCGTGACTATTTTCCTGCTACCCCTCGAAGTGAGGATTCGGGAGAATATAAGCTAAATTTTTTTTACTCTTTAATTCTACCTAATGTTCAGTGACACATAGAGTTAGTCCTCTGGCCATGAGTCAGCTAATTAAATCACCAAATCGTCAAATAAATTTATCATCTGCAGATCGTACATTAATTTGCAGAAGGTGCAATTACATTTGATTCTTTTGACCCAACTCGACCAAAATTGTATAAGAAATTAATTCTTATAGAAATTCTCCTAACCTAAATAGATACTTTTAATTTAAATTTTTCAACAAACATAAACAGTCTACGTAATAGGGTGCTTAATGAAAAACTTATTTTTAGTTTTTTTAAAACCTTGACTCGGAAGTGCCTCTAATTTGGCGAGCAAATAATAAACTATTTTAAGCAAATTCAATATGTAATTAAAAATTTGTCATAAGGACAACCGCAGGATTTCACCGGGAGCGGATGCTAACCTGCATAATTGAACCCGCTCCCAGGGAAATCGCGGTAAAATTTCAACCACAACTACGTCTCACGACTGTGAGATAGGTGGTTACAGTCTGTAAAGGAATAAATACGACGATTCAGCAAAAGCCTCGTGCACCCTAAGAGCACGAAGCGACCCAAGGACTACCGCCTTCTGCATTTTTCCCGCAAGGGTTTTAGCATATTGTTGACACGCAGGGATGCTTTTTAAGCCATTACTAAGTGAAAGCTTGGCACCTCCAAGAGCGCCGATTATAAGGAGGATTAGTTTAACAGAATATTCCGGGTACAATCGTTGCAACTCCCTTATAAGGTCTCGGTACCTCTCTTTCTTTTCATTCTCCTTGGTTATGATGTTTTTGGCAGCTGTTGCCGAAAATTCGATAACGAACATGGTTCGCTTCTCGAAGTCAAGAAGAACCATGCCAGGCCTCGAGTGAGCAACAGAATTTGAATGTAGGTCGTTCCCGCGTGATTTGGACAACTAGATAGTATATGAGCTAAATGCTCGGGGTGTGCATGGCACGCCCTGCAGCTATCATCGGGAATGTCTTGGCTCAAAATGTGGCGACGGTATGTTAAGGTGGAAATGACACCGTCTTGGCATGCAAAAATGAAATCCTCCGTACCAGAGTTCAATCCGGGCGATTTAAGGAAAACAAACGTTAGCTCACAAGACACTCACTGATCCTTCACATTTCTGTGGAAGATACCGTGCATCCTCTTATCGAAGAGCTGTTCACGAAAGTTTTTCTCTTGTACTTTCTTAATCCGGGCTTTTAGGAGTGAGTACTCGAAATAGATAAGATTTGATGCATTTTGCTCACCCCTAATACTGAAGTCAAGTCCGAGTGTTTCAGCAGCCTCCTCCGCTGCTTTGTAGAGAAACGCTCCTTTGCCCACTTCTTCGTGATTCCTGACTATTTTAAGAAGAGGGTCTCTTCCATTTGCAACTCTATGTGCTGTACCCAGAATAATCCTGTTGTGAAGACATTCAAGACTCAATATTCCGCGACCACCTTGACGGCGTGAGATGTACAGTCGCGGATCGGAAGACTTAAGATGCATGCTTTGGTTCATCTCTATAACCTTTCTTGTCCCGATATCAAGGGATCTGGGCTCGTTCTTCGTCCATGGAACTACTCCAAATAAATAGAGTACTACAGGGACGGCAAGCACGTTCGTTGCAGATACTTTATTTCTCGCCGACAGGTCGGAAGACCAAATCTGTCGGATTAGACGTTTGTATCTGCTTCTGAGAGTATCCTTTATAGATGTCACAACCTGAATGCGGCTTTGTGACACGCCCAGGTATGTATAAGTCTCTCCAGCGCAAAGGTGTCGTATAGCGCTTCTATCAACGAGCTCAGGATCTTCAGGGATGCCACTAAGTTTTCCTCGCTTCAAATAAACCTTGGCGCATTTGTCTAACCCAAATTCCATTCCAATTTCCTTAGTATATCATTCGACAATCCCTAGAGCTAGATGTAGTTGCTCTCTGTTTTTAGCATAGATCTTAAGATCGTCCATGTAAAATACATGAGTGACCTTGTACTTTAGATCTGCAGGTTTACCGCACAAGTACCCGTCGGAATGGCGAAGTGCTAGAAATAGTGGCAATAATGTAAGACAAAAGAGGAGTGGGCTCATGGCGTCGACCTGAAAGACACCTCTCTGAAAGGTGACCTTGTTAGGTGTCACACGATTTTTGCCAGATGAGATAGTAAATCTGGTTTTCCAAAGCGGCATCAATCTCTCTATGCACCCAACTATTTGCGGATGA
>NC_046664.1:62932944-62940760 GCF_010883055.1 Belonocnema kinseyi
TTCGACTTCCTCTGGTTTGGGTGGGTGTTCGACAGTAACTGGAGGGTCTTGGAAGAGTCGAGATGGGTCAGAGAGAAACTGTTGATTTTCTCTGACCCACCTTTCCCACCGCTCTAGACTTCTCTCAGCGGCAGATAGTATCCGTATTCTCTCAACAATATGCTGCCTGATGGTCAGCAGCTTTGACTTGTTAAGTGTGTGATAACGGGTCCGGCGTTCGCGCGCGAACTTTCGAACCTTGGCGTTAAAATTCCTGCTAGATGTGATGTACTCAATCACTCACTGAATGCGGGACACGTACTGTCTTGCCCAGCCTATCTTTATGGCAAGTTGATGCATTCGTCTTTTGGTCTTATGATCAACCGTTGGTTTGGTTTACGGTTCGCATCGGCCAAAGCTTTAGGCTTTAGGCTTGAGAGAAACCTTGGTGTTAATGTTTCTCCGGGTCGTAAAGCATCGCTCTTTCTCTATTGGATGCCTGCCCGCGGTTGGTCTTAGTGTCGACTCCCTTTCTCTGTTGCCGGCTTGTTCTAGCTATGGCAGAGTAGGCGTTCCGCTTACATAGCCCGTTTTCGGAGTAGTTCAGCATGGTTTCGCAGACGCTGCTGAGAAAAATGCGATAGCTCCTGGTGTTTCTCGCACCACAGATGATGCAGCCGTGCCATGTAACCCCGTTCAGGGGCCAAACTCGCATCATAGCACTCTAGCAAGTCGTGATTCAGTCGCTCCGTCCACCCAAAAGTCGCAAGATCCCGCCGATCCATCGCATTGAATCCATTTTCATTGGCTCCTCCAGCTCTAGATTGGTCGGCATTGTTGGCCCATCCATTGTCTGGAGGCCTGCGCGTTCTGTTGTTTTTAACCGCATTTACTACAACTATATTTGCTGTTGTCATTTTTGTTCCCACGAGAAGCTAGGGAAAGGGGTTCGTCCATGCTTGTAGAGCCCTGCATTCAAGGATAAGGCTGCGTATTCTGAGAGGTCGCCCGGTATCCCAGAGTCACCGTTCTAGACACCTCCCTCAGGTGCCATTCAGCTTTCGGCACGGTTTTCACACCTCCGCTTGGGGGTTAATTCCTTCGGAACTACCCCTGGACAATTGTTTGCGACTGTCTATTTATTTTTGTAACCATATTCAGCAGAAACCCTTGATACAGGGACCCTCCATCCGCATCCCAAGGACGCTTTCGGTGGCTTTGTCATAGGCCCTTCGGTTTGATTCTAGAGGAATCAAAACCAACCCCTTTTTTAAAATCTGCAACCGATAGAGCGGAAAATTCTACGTTCAGGTATAAACCCAAGTCATAGGTCAATTCTAACGTTCAAGGTCATTTAGAGGTTATTTGAAATTAACCAAGTTTTCCAAGATGTCAGTGCAATTCCTGAAGTAAATTTCAACGAGAAATTCATTGGTGAGCTCTGTATTGATCTTGGTGATGATCTTCAAGGTTTTTTCAAGGTTTTTTCCAAGCAGTTTACTTTTCCGTTTAGCATTACCCAGGAACAACTACGTAGACGTAGTAAATTCTGTTCCCTTTAGGGTGCTTGATTAGCGTGAGTCCCCTTGCCTCTGACGCTTCAGTCAAGATGTTCGTACTGAAAACCTTGAGCTTCTTGACAAAAAGCTATGCGATTGTAAAAAATGAGTTACAGCATTACGAATCATCTCCCTATCAATCAAAGTAGCCTGTTGCAGAATCCGATTCTGCAATTCGTCGAAGCTTTGTGCTTGCGTTGCGTATACCTTGCTCTTTAAATAATCCCAAAAAAATAGTCGAGAGGCGTCAGATAAGGAGATCTAGCAGGCTACTCGATTTCACCCCTTCTTCCAATCCACCTTTGAGGGAACTGAGTAACCAAATATGCTCGAAACTCCCTACCGTAATGAGCCGCTGCTCCGTCCTGCTGAAAAAAAATATTTTGAAAATTATCGCCTGTAATCTCCCTTATTCTTAGTACAATTTAGTTTCTGAGAAGCTCTTCATATGCACGGGCATTGAGATTACCTTCGAAGAAGAAAGGGCCTATCAATGTATCATTCAAGATACCGACCCAAACATTAATCTTTTGTGGATATTTTGTGTGACTCTCCAACATCCAATCAGGATTTGTTTCGGACTAATATTTACAATTTTGTCTGCTAACTTCACCTTTTAAAGTGAAAGTAGATTCATCTCAAAATGCTGTTTTGTACAAGAAAAGAGGATCTCTATCAATTCTGTCCATCATAATTTTACAAAATTCAACCCGACGATCAGGATCGTCTTCATTGAGCTCTTGTACCTGCTGAGCTTTAGACTTAATAACTAACATATAACAAAGTTTTTATAGAATTTTGCTTTGAATACATTAACTTCAAAATTTGAAAAAAAACCTTTTTCAGAATTTTGAAAGGTTTCAAAAGAATATACGTATTTCATTTAAATTCCTGACAAAATTTAAAATAATTAATTTTCAGAGAAATTTGCAAAAGATGTCAAAACTTTTCAAACAATTTTTTAACATTTTAAAAAGAATGCAGATGATTTTGAACCAAAACTTTTCAATTTTGCAAGATTACAAAATTTTAGAATAATTGTGAGTAATTTTATGAGATATTAAGATGTTTCTGAAAGATTCAAATATAATTTTTGAATTTAATGATTTAAAACAATGTTTAATCCGTTTTTGATGATTTCGAAAGGAAAATTTAGAAGCTTTTCAAAAATTTTGAAAGGTTTTAAGGGGATCAGTAATTTTTTTATAAGATTCCTGCAAACATTTTAAATGATATTTTATCATAAAATAATAGTTTTAGAAGATTTAAAACCATGTTAAAAGATTACAAAAATAGTAATAAAAAATGATCCTCGAAGATTTTAAGACTTTTTTTTAAAATTTTGAAAAACCTTTTAAACATTTTAGGAAGATTTCAAATAATTTAAAAAATGTTCAGAAGTTTTAGAAAAATTCCGGAAATAATAAAAAAGTTTTTAATGTCGCAAAAATTTTATATCAATATGGAGATTTTTTAATATTTTAAAAAGTTTAACGTGAAAAAACAAATGTTATTAAGACTCTTGGGAAATTTTTAAATGATTTTTTATGTTGAAACATTAATTTGAAAAGACGATTAAAAAAGAGTTTATATTATCTTTAAAAAATCTGACAGTTCTTAAGGTAAATTTTTCAATTAATTCTTTTTTTTAATTTTAGGAATATTTTACATTCACGTTTGGTAAAATCCTGTGACATGAAGAATTTCCTAGATATTTATGAAATCTTCATATAATTATTTTTCGATAAAATTGAAAAAGAAATAGTTATTCGAAACATTTATTTTCTAATAAAAATTTGTTTTTACCTTAAATTATAATTTAGTTGAAATGGGTTTTCTTTCTTGACCAATAATTGTGAAAATTAACAACGTTGGAATTTATTTTTAAAATATATGTTAAAAATAACATTAGTCACTATTACTGGGGAAAAGGTCTCGATTAATTGGACGTTCAACTTATTTTGTTAAAAATTCGACTTTTTTATTTGAACTCAACTATTTTTGATTGAGAATTCAAATCTTTTGTTTAAACTTCTTTTTTTAATGCGAACGAGATAAACGTTCAACTCACTGACTCAAAGTTGAAGTACTTTCTTCAAAATTCATTTTTTAAGATTCATAATTTTATTTGAATATTGATTTTGATGGCCTATTATTGAATTCCTTTGTCGAAAAATAGTTTGGTCGAAAATTAACCTTGTTGTTGAAAATTCAAATGCTTTGTAGAAGATGTGCCTTCTTGACTTGGAAATTCAACAATGTGGTAGGAAATTCAACTATCTGTTCGAAAATTCCTCTGTTTTGTAGAAAATTTAATTTAAAAATTAAAAAATTATTTGTTTGATTGAAGGCTAACCTATTCTATATTTGGCTGAAAATTGCTATTTTATTTTGAATGAGAAATCGTCTTTTTCAGTCGAAAATTCATATTCCAGTTTGATAATTCAATTAATTCGTTCAGAATTAACTATGTTATAGAAAGCTCTTCTTTCTGGACAGAAAATTTAACATTTTGCATGCATTTTTTCTGCTAATAGACTACATAAATTTTTGTTATTAAAAATTCATCTTGTCGATTTACCAATTCATATATTTTAGTGGAAATTTAATCTTTCTTGGTTAATAAAACTGCTTGGTAGAAAACGAATGATTTTCGGTTGACGATTCGTCTATTTTTTAAAAATTAATCTTTTTTGTTTAATTTAACGGCTTTTAATCTAAAACTGAAGTCCTCTCTTGGTTGAAAGTTGAGCTACATTCTTATTTCATAAGAAGCAGTAAAATTTTAGCAAATCCCTCCTCCCCCTAAATCGCCTTACCTCTGTAGTGATCAGAATGGAAGTCAGTTTTAATGTTTTATTTCGAGATTTCCGGCAAGACGTTTAACAAGATTCACCTTGATGAAGAGTATAAGCTGGAACGTTGAGAAAATTGCTTCTCGCGACGACGCGACGTTATATTAGGGCAGGAAGTACACGAAGTCCAACACGTGACCTTATTACGCATCGACAGATTCTCGAGGTCATATCTACGTTGCAGATATTTTATTTCCGGATCGAGTTATTTCGTCGAGTAATTGTGCAGATTTGCTACACTTGAAAGAGGGGAAGAATTGTGGTGATTGGCTCCAGGCACAATTCTGCATCGACGGAAATAATGATCACAATTGTACAGGAAAATGTGAAAATGTAATGTAGAACCAGAAGGTCGAGCAATATGAGGAAGGAAAATAATTCCACTGTTCCAACTCGAAATATTTTCTTTTAATTTATATCAAAACTCTGCGAGAAAATAAAAATTCGTGGCGGCGGACCGCCGCCATTACTAGATTAGATTTGAGAAACATTGAAAGATTTTTCGTTTTCAATAAAGTTTACATATTAACTTGAATATCATATATTAAGGAAGGTGTAATTTATAACGTTATCTCGTTTGAAATTTGAGGTTAAGTAGACGCTGCCATAATAGTACAAGCGCGACTTTGAATGCGCATGCGCATAGTATGATTGTCAGCCGGCAATACTCCTATGAGTAGTATGGACTCATAATTGTACTTCGCGCAACTCATTTATAAAAATTATATCATTTCCGAGTGACTCCTTAGCACAACTAACATGTCTGGGATTTTTAAAATCCACTACAAGCTCACAAGATTTGTTTGGTTTATGATTTACAAAACATTTAATAAAAAAATTCGCCCGCTTCGCAGGTACATTCTCATAGCGCGCCGTGCGCGCGGCTTGCAAGTTTTGGAATGCCTAGGGCGTAAGACTGTTGGTTCTCACGCTTCGCGCTCGACAATATATTTATCTTGCGCTCCGCGCTCGGTCATTATATATTACTTACACTTGTGCATAGATTTTTCAAAACTAAAGGTCAAAGCATCGACAACAGTAATTTGGTGATAGTGGCTTCTTTTTTGTTTAATAACAAAAATTTGTTATTAAACATTGTATTCCAATTTCTGCCGGTTTTTCAAAAACTGGATTTGCTCATTTCCAATTTTATTGTTACTATTTAAACTTAGCACATACAAAGTCATATTTTAAAAATTTTCTCTTAAGATTATAATTCTTTATATTATAAACGAATTTAATGAACAAATGCAGTAATCAGGCATTTTTCGACAGAAAAATTAGTTTTTTTTCTATGTAAATTTTAGAAATTAGGGACTTTATGATCATTTGAGCTAAATTCATAATTTTTTGATGAATCGTATAATTTTTCAAAAACAAATTTAATAAACATTTATTACATTTATACAATTTAATAAGCATTTGTTGGCAGAAAATTCGGGTTTTTATAAGCCAGTCTTTTCAGTTAACAACTTTATTAGAATTTCAGCTACGTTCATAATCAGTTAATAAATTTTATGATTGCTTTAAACAAATTTAATCAACAAATGCATTGATCAGGCATTTGTCTACAGAAAAATTCGTTTTTTTTTCTATTTCAACTTTTTTAATTAGCATATCGAAAAAAAATATTCCATCAACAGATGCCCGAATAATGCATTTGTTTATCGAATTTGTTTAAAAAAAATACAATTTATCAAACAATTTTGAATTTTGCTGAAATCAACATGAAGTTCCTCATTAAAAAGACTGACATGAAAAAAAACGAATTTTTCCGTCCACAGATACCCGAATTATACATTTGTTTGTTCAATTTCTTTGTAAAAGTCATCAAATTTATCAACTCATCATGAATGTTGCCGAATTTATATGAAGATCTCAATTAAAAGTCAGGCATCGAAGCAAAACAGAATTTTTCGGTCGACAGATGCCCCAGTAAAGCATTTGTTTATTAAGTTTATTTTAAAAAATCACAAAATTGGTCAAAAAATTATAAATTTGCTGAAGTTTCCATGAGACTCCTAATAGAAAAATTTGACATAGAAAAAAACGAATTTTTCTGTCGACAAATGCCTGATTAATGTATTTGTTTGAAAAAATCATAAAATTAATAAAAAAATTATGAATTTCGCTGAAGTTATCATGAACTTCCTAATTAAAAAAGTTTACCGAAAGAAATGAGTTTTTTTGTAGACAAATATCTGATTTATGAATTTTTTGATTCAATTTGTTTAAAGAAATCGTAACATTTATCAACTTATTATGAATGTTGATATAAAATTGTCATGAAGTTCCCAACTGAAAAGACTGGCATTTAAAAAACCAAATTTGTATGTCGACAAATGCCCAAATAATGCATTTATTTATTAAATTTGTTTAAAAAATAATAAGAATAATAAAAAATATGAATTTTTCGGAATTTATCGCAAATTTCCTAATTAAACAAAATTTACATCGAAAACAACGAATATTTCTATAGAAAAATGCCTGATTACTGCATATGTACATTAATTTTGTTTATAATATAAACAATTATAACCATAAGAGACATTTTTTTTTATATAATATTGTTTATATTTAAATTTCTTGCAATATAACTAGGAGAAACGTATATTTATGGAAAATCGTAGAAAAAATTTGTTAATAACAAAATTGTTTGTGAATTGTCTAATATTGGAATATCCTCAAGTAATGTTACTCTATGCAAGTAAAGCGATTTCAACAGATTTTCTGTTATTGTCGATCAGTGGGAACGTTAAATAGATAAAACGGCCTCTTTTGTCGTCTATCTATTTATTTTTAAAAAAATTGAAAACCTAATCCAAAAGTCAGACTCGATAACTCTCTTAGAAATCTTATTAGCTTTTTTTCAAATTTTTTTGTCCAAATCGGTGAATACTTGTGGGCTGTACGTTATTTTGAACCAAAAAAGTCATGTTTTTCCCACTGTGCGGACCTTCTTTAGGTGCGAAAGCAAAATCTTATACAGTCGACGTTATCTACCTTGCCGTGAATGGGACCGTAGGGGAGTAATTTTCCTAGAAGCGATGTTCCCCCACTCTCGAGTCTGATCTTGATGCTTGGTGCTTAATACGAATTGTTTCGCTTGCTACGTACGTCGCCGTGGTCGTGGTGGGGGAAGAGCTCGACCGAGAGTTAGGGGAAGCGGCAAGGTAAATAGCGGCAAGGTAAATAGCGGCAAGTTAAGTAGCGTCATCTATATTCATCATATATTCTAAAATACTTTATCTACGTAGAAATGGTTTGGACAAAGGTTGACCTGGTACGAGGGGGGCAGTTGACTGTTCCATCATGACCTTCAGGCTAATTTTCTCAAGGTCACGTGAAGGTCAAGATGATTTTTCTTAGATTGAACTCTGTGCCCAGACGATTTTTTTTGTAGACTACAGGCTGTGAATTGTT
>NC_046664.1:62940770-62941296 GCF_010883055.1 Belonocnema kinseyi
CCCCCCCCCCCCAACACACCCAAATGGTAACAATCATTTCGGATAAGATGTAAAGACTGTGACTATCTAGTTACAAAAGTGACAATTTCGACAATGTCACTTCTCTGTGACTAGTCACAAAAGAAACACACTTTGTTCTTACTTTTAGAATTACCCAGATACAACGGCGTGGATGTAGTAAACTCTGTTTCCTTTAGGGAGCTTTCTTGTCGTGAGTTCCCCTTGTCTCTGACGTTTCGGGTGGTTGATTCACATTACATTAACATTATGTTAACATTACATTAACATTACATTAACATTACATTAACATTACATTAATATTACGTTAACATTACATTAACATTAAATTAATATTACGTTAACATTAACTTAACATTACGTTAACATTACGTTAACATTAAATTAACATTAAATTAATATTACGTTAACATTACCTTAACATTACATTAACATTGCATTAACATTACATTAACATTACATTAACATTACATTAAGATTACATTAACATTACATTAACATTACATTA
>NC_046664.1:62941396-62943325 GCF_010883055.1 Belonocnema kinseyi
TACATTAACATTACATTAACATTACATTAACATTACATTAACATTACATTAACATTACATTAACATTACATTAACATTACATTAACATTACATTAACATTACGTTAACATTACATTAACATTGAATTAATATTACGTTAAAATTAACTTAACATTACATTAACATTACGTTAACATTACATTAACATTAAATTAATATTACGTTAACATTACCTTAACATTACATTAACATTGCATTAACATTTCATTAACATTACATTAGCATTACATTAACATTACATTAACATTACATTAACATTACATTAACATTATATTAACATTACACCTTAACATTTAATCGACTTTTGTGAAGCATCTTGAACGTCTGTGTACCCCGAAAAACCAAGACAATTCAGAAAAACGGCATCTGGTCCTTTCTCAGACATTTGACCTTAATTTTTTACCTTTCCAAGGTCACAAATACCATTTTTCTACAGATAATTTTTGGTACGTGAAATTTCCCGCTCTTTTCAAATCCGCAGTCAAAAATAGGGGTTCTCATTTAAGAAAAGGGTCTTACCTCCACTTGACCTTGAAAATTGACCTCAACGTCAAAATTGATGGTGCAGCCAAATGTCCCCGCCACCGCACGCTTCATCAAATCATTAAAGTGCTATCTCGGGCGAGCAAAGCATGAAGGTGCTACTTCTCGCTTATAATCTAAACGCGAGAAGTGGCACCAACATGCTTTGCTATCTCGGGCCTTCATGCTTTGCTAGCCTGAGATAGCACTTTAATGATTTGATGGAGCGAGCGAGCATCTTTTAGTTTTGGCCAACTTCTAGCTTCATCTTGCTCAGTTCCGCGAGCTAAAACTTTCTAGTGCTAACTTCTTGTTTAGCTTTTTATTGTTTATATTTTTTCTTAAGTATCATCTAGTCGATCGCCTGCGGTGGCATCCTATCCCTAGGACGCCTCGATATATATACTTTTTTTAAAAACATATTTACATAATTGAGAATCTTCAAAATACAGTGAAATAGTTGAATGAAAAAATGTAATTTTTGATTTTTTATTATTTTTTTATGCTGTAGAAATTTCAATTTTCAATTTTTCAAGAAAATGAAAAAATTTGTTATGTTAATCTTGTAGGGCATGCGAAAAGCAACAGTTTTCTTCTCATGCCTGTTTTTCATATCGTGCGTTATTTAGCTTAAAATATTCAGGTTCGTGTGTTTTTTAGAATTTTGTAAATGCTATAACACTGGTAAATTTTGCTTTTAGCAAAAATGTTATCAGGATAAGTTGTTTGCCTTTTTTAATACTATGAATATCCGTACAGAAAATTTTTGAATTTTGAAAAAAAGTTGTGTCAAAAATAGTTAAAATGTGCTCACTTTTTGAATTTTTATCCAAAATGGCTGGATAACGAAATTGACCTTCATTTTAAGATAATAAAAGAGTTTACTAAAAGAAAATCCAATCAGTCAATTCTTTCGAAAGTTATCGGGCTAACAAAAAAACCATCCACGAACGAACAGATAGACTGACAGACAGACACATTCGTAAAACCCCTGTTTTTCGGATTCAGAAGGTCTCAAAACGTTAGCATTTGTTAGAAACTGGGGAGGTCAAATTTTAGGCAATTCTAATATCTTATCTGATGAGAATATAAAAATTCACGATTAAAAATAAACAGACACAACTTTTAACTTGGATTTAAAGGTAGAAACCTGCCACAAAAATGTTTTATTTGGATAAAAAGTATGAATAATAAAACTGCGTCCAAAAATATAGTATTCTTGATAACATTTTATACTAAAAAAATTATGAACATTTTTGGTCAGTTTCCCATACAGTCTGTCAAGTTAAAGCGTGGGTGGCTTTACTCGCAGTCGGTAAGGTGTATCGACATGATTTTGGTGTCAAAATATTAAGAAGAGCTCCCTCT
>NC_046664.1:62943425-62950520 GCF_010883055.1 Belonocnema kinseyi
AGGGAGCTCTTCTTAATATTTTGACACCAAAATCATGTCGATACACCTTACCGACTGCGAGTAAAGCCACCCACGCTTTAACTTGACAGACTGTACTAAAAACGTAGAAAAAGATTCTGAATAGGGTCCTTTAAAAAAATGAAAATTAATGGTTTCATTTTACAAGTAAAGCATCTTAATACAAACTTCACATTATTTCTCACATTCCCCTCTTTAACCCTTTTTAAAAATTATTCTCTTTTTCCTCTGTTTACAAGAAACTACCCCTTTTTCGCTAAAGTGCGAACTGAATTACTAAAATCCAATAAGAACATACATTTTTCATTAAAATCTATTTTTTTCGAAAATATAAATTTAATTTTGTTATCAAACAAAATAAATTATTTATGAAACTAACACGTTTAACATATAGTGTCTTTCTTTTTTTCCTGTACGAATGAGTTGCAAAAAAATAAATAAAATGCTAAAATAGGATCCAAATATTCGGAACGGACTTTTTAAAATAATATTATTATTTATTAAGAAAATTGTCACGTTAAAACAAAATCATATTTTTTATAGATGAAAAAGAATGATATATAGGCGCTTTTGCTTCTCTATATAAAAACGAAGTCTACGACTTCCTTTTGAATTTAATTTCCTGCACCACACTGGGTTCTTATTTTTCTTTCTTTTATCGGAAAATACTGGTTTTAAAGAGAAATCGTTTAAGAAGAAATTGAATATTTCCTGAAAGTACTGTATCTTTTAACATAAATGTTCCTTTAATTATTAAAAAAAATCTTTTTCAAGCTATTAAACATATTTTTGGAAAAAATTTCGTCTGTTTCTACATAACTTTCATTTAAAAATATTGTTTGTCATTGCAGGTTGGAATTAAATTGATTTAAAACCCTAAATTCAATTCTTTCAGTATTTTAAAAGTGTTTATCAAAATAAAAAGAAATTTACAAAATTTATTAAAATACCATCTTCGACGAATATCGACTTAAAAAAAGAATCTAATTTCTTCATCAAATTAATCTATTATTTAGGCAGAATAAGCCAATATTTTTTTAAATGCTTACTTGATTTAATAATTGCTTTTAATGTATTTTTTTACTTCTATATACATGCAATGTACTTTTTCACGCAAATATATGACTCAGATTTTTGGCAAATTAAAAAAAAATTGCATTTTATTTTTAACAAACAGCTAAGATGTTTTTTGTAAATTTGTAAATTAAATTATAAATTCATATTCAACAGAAAAAATTACACCAAACTCTCGTTTTCAGTCAAGTGTCGGGGGTTGCCTTCAAATGGTCTTGGACTGATTTCGGGGGATAGAAACGTAAACAGTGAGGGTCGCCTGACTCGTTTTCTATTGAAAATATATATATATAATTAAAAATTTGTTATAAGGACAACCGCAGGATTTCGCCGGGAGCGGGTGCTAATCTGAAAAATTGCACCCGCTTCCAGCGAAATCGCGGTAAAATTTCGAGTCAGCAGTACTAGGAAGGCTGAGAACGGGTGACTAAAAGCGAGAGTTGGGTGTATTTGCATAGCACACATTTGACGTTGAAACATTGAACATTGAATTTCACGTTTTTCTACCAAAATTTTATAAAATCAAAAGAGTACAAAAGAAATGTGTGTAGAATTTTCGAAAACCATGTTTTTTAAAACTAGCTTAATTTTTTTTCATGAATCCAACTTTTTAGCTAATATTTAAAATGCATTGTTCTTAGAAATGTGTATTGTATCTGAATAGTACTAAAAAAATCGATTTGGAAGTTTAAAAAAAAACTAGATTCTAAATCTTTCTAGAAAATATTCGTATTTTGCCATTTTTTATATATTGGAATTTTATTGATATCTTTATAGAATACATAATTTAAACAACCATTTTTTTCGTCATAATAATTTTTTTAGTTCATTGAAACGAATAAATAGAAGTCTACTTTTCTTGCATGGAAAATAAGGTTTTACTATATATTTTTATACTTCCCACTACTATTTTTACCAGGAATTCGACAAATAATTTGTTAATTAATTATTAAAAACAATTTTATTTTAATTTATTCTTTAATCAAGCTTTAGAACTATTTTAATTTATTTTGGAATTACAATTTCTCATAGAAAGTTGTCTGAAAATATGATTTTATAATACATTTTTCCTGAATAACTTTTCCGTACAAAATCATGAAACTTTATCCTCTTATGTATGAATAATCTTTTCGAAAATGTGCTCAATTTCGTAGAAGGACAACTCAAAAGATTTATAAGTTTTGTGTTCGTCAGAAACATTATCAGATCATTTTTAAAAGCGCTTCACAATTCTTAATTTCATCTGAATTAATTGTAATTCAAACCTCATTATATAAAAGTTAAAGACTTCTACCCAGTAAAACGCACGAGAAGCGGAACATCCGACGCATTTAAATTGTACGAGCTCGGCAAAAATAAAAGAAAAAGTACAACTTTCCAGAAGCTTAGGATTTATATAGGGGCTCAGCGATATATATTTAAACTTTCTTAGAACCTCGACCCCTACAAGTGCTTAGACTTGTTCCTAGCGCGAATTTCACTGACTAAATCTATGACTAAATAAATCATTCATAAAAATAAATTTATTATTCTGAAGTTGTGAAACAAAATTTGGCCAAATAACTTTTAAAAAAAATTAATATTTGAAAGGTGGAAGTAAGGAACCAGACAATCAACAAAACAGGCATTTTTCAGGGGAGCGAAAAAGCATTCTTTAAAATCAAAATCTGCTATCAACTTGGGGCTAAAAAACTGCTGCTTATATTCTAATTTTTCGCCTTTTTTAATAATAAAATTAAACAATAATAACATTAACAAATAATACTAATACTAATTATATTAATGAGCGATCTTCTAGGGCTTCCGTTTCCTCTTACCGTAAAAATAAATATTTTCTACGATTTTTAAATCAACTTTTGCTTTTTAGTTTCCTTTTTCAGTATTACCCGTTTGGTTCTGCTCTATTCCCTCGCTTTCCCTTACTTATTTCAATTTTTTTATACACATCGCTCCCTGTCCTTTACCATCCAAAATTCATCTTACACACTCACCCACACTCAACTGTCCATCGTCCTCTCCTGTAAATTTCTCTAATATATGTGTCCATAACTCCAATTCGTATCCACACACTCTACACAATTTTTCCTCTTCATCCATCCAATATCTTCAATCTCTCACTCCTTCTCCCATTCTAAACCATATCACCCTACTGCATTTATCTTACTTTTTTATTTTGTCAGATATTCTGGTTCCTCCAGCCCTTTGACCATCATATACCATCTATTGTACGTCGAATCCGTAATCTTCTTCCATCTCTTTTCTACTTGCCTTACTAATAGCTCCAAATCTATGTCCTGCCACTCCTTTTCACTCCCTTTCTCATATATCACAGACCCTCCTCATTTTTCCTTTCTCCCTCCCATTTCGAGTTTCCCAGATTGTCTCTTTCTTCTGAACTTCTTCTAAGCATACTTGTGCTATTCTACTCCTCTTTCTCCTTTTTTATTCCAGATCTTGTTGCAGATCTCCCACAACCCTTCTCTGATCATTAATCCTCCATACATCAACGCTTCGTTCTCCATGCCATCTTCTACTGTAGCCTTGTTTTTTTAAATCTATTCATAGCCTCACCCATTTCTTCTATTGTTATTACATTCCCTCCCTTCGTTTCTCCTTGTACTAACTTTCAATTTTCCCTTTGAAATATTCTGTCCCCTCACCCATTTCTATTCCCGTTCTTCCTTCCTCCTCATCTTTCCTTATTTATCACATTCCAAACCCTACCTTCTTAGATCGCTTTTTCTACTTCATCTTCGTATTTTTCCTTTCCACTTTGCTTTTTCCTTTCTAGTATCCCCTCATGTTCTCCTTTTCTCCTATTGTGCTCTCCCTTCTCTATTTCCCCTATCCTCAATTTTTTTACACACTCTTTCAGTTTCCCTTTACTCTCCTTGCATTCATCGTCCCACCACCTTCTCTTTTCCTCTTCTCTTTTTTGTTTTGTACTTATCTCATCCTTTACTTTCTCAATCGACTCTTTCAATTTTTCAATTAAAGAGCCTACTTCCTCCTCTTCTTCATATCTAATTTTCTCCTTTTCCATTTTTTCTTTAAACTCTTTCAGTTTATCAATCCCTCAGACTCCCATTTTCTTCTTCCTCATTCTTTCTTTCGCGAGGATGTAGTCTATTACTGTCTCACCCTTTCCTACAAATGTGATGTCTCCTTCCTCATCGCACTTTAATATTGCCATTACATATCAACCATCCTGTTATGGACGTGAAAGTAACAATTTTAAATAGACATTAACCTCAAAATCAAGAAGGCTTGGCTGTAGATTGCGATAAAAAATTAAATTTTCAGATGATGAATTGTAAGATTCAAATTTCAAAAGTTTTCAAAAGCTGCTATGGATAGTGATTGAAAATCAAAGTCCAATTTTTTGCAAAAATAAAGACATATGTTCGACAAAATAGTTGAGTTTTTTTCAAAAAGGATGACATTTTAAGACATTGATCGAATTTTTTACAAATTAAATATTGAACCAAATAGTAGAATTTGTAACCAAAAAAGATGAATTTGAAAAAAAGCCTGAATTTTTAATCCAGAATGATGGATTTTTTTGAAAATAGACAAATGTTTAACAAAACAGTTGAAATATAATAGAATTTTTAACATCGAGAAATGAATTTTCAGCCCAACATACAAAACTAGACTTTTTAGATTCAGGGAATGAACTTTCAAACAAAAAACACGAATTTCCTAACAAAAGATCAATTTTCTATTAAAAAGGACGAATTTTCTATCCAAAAAGTTAAATATTCAACAAAACAGTTAAATTTCGGATTAAAAATATGAATTTGTAACAAAATAGTTTAATTTGTAACAAAACAATTTTAATTTTCATAAGATAATGAAATTTTCTACAAAATATTAGAACTTTCAACCTGAAAAGATGAATTCTTAGCCCAAAATACAATAAGAGACTTTTCAATATAATAAAATTAATTTTCAAACAATGAACATGAATTTTAACAAAATAGTTCAATTTTCCACCAAATAATAAAAATTCAACTACACAGAATTTGTAAGCAAAAAGAGTGATTTTGCTACCAAAAGGTGAATTTTCACAAAGACAAATATTCGATAAAAAAGTTGAATTATTTGGATTTTCTTATTGGGTTCTATTAATTCATTTCTCATTTGAGCGAAAAAAGGAGAACAACGGGCAAAGAGATACGAGGTGTGTTCAAAAAGTAAGGTGACTTTTCAATTTTCGCGGGCTACGTACATTCAAGTTTTAAATTTTTTGTTTTGTTGTGTTGGTACACTCATCACGATCATATGTTTACAGTTTTGACTATATAGCTCGTGTTGTTTTTCTGGCAGAGGCGTAAAAGGTTAGAAGGGTTTGGTGTGCTCGGCGATTTTCTTCTTTCGAAAAAAATGGAGCAAAGAGTTTGCATTAAATTTTGTGTGAAAAATGGAATCCAGTGCTCTAAAACTCTTGAAATGTTGACAGTTGCATACGGTGAGTCTACTCTGAGTAAGGAAAATGTGTATAAATGGTACAAGCTATTCCAAGAAGGCCGAGAGGATGTCAAAGACGAACCTCGCCCTGGACGTCCCAGCTCACTGTCTTCTTTGATTACCGTGGCGTAGTGCATCAGGAATTCTTACCACAAGGTCGTACGGTCAATAAGAAGTATTACCTTCAAGTTATGCGTCGTTTGCGAGAGGAGATACGCAAAAAACGTCCGAAACTTTGGAAAAACAATTCGTGGCTTTTGCATCACGAGAATGCACCTGCTCATTCATCGTTGCTTGTGAAAGATTTTCTTACCAAGGACAGCACCACAGTCATGCTTCAGCCTCCATATTCACCGGATTTGGCCCCCAGTGACTTTTTTCTTTTCCCAAAACTGAAGAGACCCATGAAAGGATATCGATTTTCAACGATTGAGGAGATAAAAACTGCATCGCTGAAAGAACTCAATGCTATACCACAAAATGATTATCAGAAGTGCTTTGATGATTGGAAAAAGCGTTGACACAAGTGTATTATATCTGAGGGGGATTACTTTGAAGGGGACAACATAAATATTGAGGAATAAATGAATATTTTTTGAGAAAACCATAAAGTCACCTTATTTTTTGAACACACCTTGTATTTTGTTTGACGAGACAAAAAGAGGAATTCTGTAAAAAAATGGGATAAGAGACTAATATGAGAAAGTGTGTTAAGTCTTTGATTTAATAAACTACAGTAAAAATTTTGCGGAAGGAATCAACTGATATTACTTTAAAATATAAATTATGACGTTCCGAAAATAAAGGGCCCATTTTATCGATTTTAGAAGATTCAGAATCTAAAATATAGTTATTCTATTTTCGATAAGAAACCATACATCTATCAATCACCATGATATAAAAGGAACATTAAATGTTTAACAAAACATCACTTTCAAATCCTAAACATAAAATGAGCTTTGATATTTTAACAGAGATGGTTGGTAATACTAAATACAATTTCACACAATATTTGATTATTAATGCAAAAGTAAAAAAACAAATCTGAAAATTCCCGGTTAAAAAAAATCCCGACTATTTCCCGACTTTTGATCGGTGCTCAAAATTCCAGACTAATTTTCAATTTTACCAGGCAGTAGCCATCCTAAAAACAGTTGGAAACCCACAGTTCTTTAAAAAAAAGGAGTTATGGTACTTTTTTCTTATCGTACTTGGTAGATATTTGCTACAGAATATTGTGAGAAGTCTTTTTTCTCACTGTCCTGACAAAAACTAGAATAGGGAGACAACACAAAATTAACATCTTGATAAAATATGAATATCCATATTCTGCAAATTTTAACATTAATTATAATTTCTAGATATATTTTCTCATCTTGACATTTCCTGCAAAAGTTGTTCGTGAATCTATAGAAAATTCAATGTCGGGCCAAACATGGAATCTAATAACGCTCAGTAAAGTTTGCGATCCTGCCAGTTCCTGTGGGTGCACTTTAAATCTATTTATCGTTTATCAATACCGAGTGTATGAAC
>NC_046664.1:62950620-62960808 GCF_010883055.1 Belonocnema kinseyi
ATACGTTCAAAAACGAATGCACACATGCAGTTAAAAAGTGCCTCGTGTCAGCTAGATGTAGAATATGTAACATATTCCAACCAGATTAAAAAAACTGCGAGTGTAACAAAAAAAAGACAAGTATAGACGATAAATGAATTGCTAAACAAAGCGTGTAATGAAGACAAAATAACATCATTGCTTCATCAGCGCGAAAAGTTCGTCAACTCTCGGAACGAAACAGTTTTACTAACAAGAGTCTATTACATTATCTTATGAAATAAATAAATATGTTTATTTGCAAAATAAGCTTTAAAAATAGTTACTGGAGAAACCACATTTTCAATTTTATTTAGCTCTTTTATTTTTATGAAATCAAAATAAATGAAAGGCATATTGATATAAATGGGTCATTGCGACAAGTTTTTGGTATCCAGTTCTGCAATAAAGAATAGTCTTCAATGTTAAAAACTGTTCAGTATTTGTTACATATTTTTAAAATTGTTTTTTTTTGTAATTGTAACAAGCATTTCTGTCAAGAATTTAAGAAATAAAAAAATAATGTAATTTTTTCCAAAACATACGATTCGTGGGGGCTTTAATATATTATCAATATGAGGCCGTCCATTCAATTGCATTACCGATTTTAGGCATAAAGGGAGTCGCGCCTACAACGATACAGTTCAATTATACCTAAATATGTGGCAAAATCACTTATATATTTCAGACTTCGCACTCGTCCCCTATTTTTTTTTCTTTTCTACAAAATTTTTTTTTGTCCTATTTTCATGAAACTTATCTTTTTCTCCCTATCCTAATTTTTTAGTTTAAATGTCAACCTAAAGAATATTTTAAAATACAGAAAATAGAACTAACCTTAATTAATTAAAAGAGTAACATTAAAATGCAAGCCAGGCCTTTCAAGGCCATCGAACTTCAAACCCCTTTTTCCAATGAGAGTATAAAAAAACGTGATGAAAAAAAGATAAAAAAAGCGTGAGTAATTATATGAAACATGCCAGCAGTAGATGTATTTTAGCAAAAAATTTCGTGAATACAGTTAAAAAATATGCGTAAAATCTCAAATGTATTCGTCGAAACTGTTTTTCTTATGCAAACATGAGTGATATGAATACTATTTTCATCACAATATTCATAGCTGATATTGCAATGAACATTTTATACATACATATTATATCTTTGGTTCGAAATTTATCTCGATTAGTTAAAAATTGTACTACTAGGTTGGAAATTTAATTATATTGTTGACAATGTAATCTTTTGTTAAAAAGTGATATTTTTTGGTAAAAATGCAATTACCTGATTGAAACTTGCACTAACGGATTCAAAATTATTTGTTGTCCAATCCCCCTTGAACATGCACTATTGCATGCATGTGGATCAGGCGTAATGTGGTCGCTTCCAGCTTAGCGACGTTCGCACATGCGCACTCCGCCGCCGGACCATCATAAAACTTTACGCCCGATAAGCGTATTTTTTGTTTGAAAAGTTAATGTTTTTAACGGAAAACTGATCTATTCTATTTTTTGTGGGAAATTAATTTATTTAGTTAAAAATGCAACTATTTAGTCAAAAATTTATCTTTTTAAGTTGAAAATTCAACTACTTGGTTGATGATTCATGTATGTTTTGTTAATTTAATTTTTGTTTATGTTAAAACTCAACCATTTGTTTGAATGTTAAACTTCTTAGTTGGAAAATTGATTTCTGTTGTTGTTGATGATTCATAATTTTCGTTAAAAATTAAAGAATTTGCTGACAATTATTTTTGTTGTTAAGAATTAACTTTTTTAACTGAAAATGTGAACACTGCATTTTTTTCAAATTTAATATTTTTAATTAAAAATTGGTCTTTTCTGGTTGACAATTCATGAAAATCAACTTTTTTCTACAAAATTCAAACTTTTGACTTCAAAACTGTAACTATTTTATCGAATATTCATCTATTTGAATAAAATATTATTTTTCTATGTTGAAAATTCATGTATTAGCTTAAGAATTCAACTCTTTTGTTGAAAATTTATCCTTTCTCGTTGAATTAAACTGGATTTTCAAAATTTGTCACTTTTTCTCAATCGTTCAACTTCTAGGTTTTTAATGCAAAATTGAGGTTTACAATTCATTTTGCACCTAAAATTCTTTTTTTTTAGGGTTAAAAATTCATCTATTCGGTCAATCTGTTCAGTCATTCCCTTTTCAATCTTTCCTGATTTCAGAAAGAAACTTTAAATTAACTTATCATCTTTTTTACCAAATTGAAAAAAATGTTTAATTAAAATTTTTATTGGAACATAATTATCATATCGCTTTCAAATAACTGAAAACTTTTAATTAAAGAAGAAGATTATTAAAGGAAGTCCAAATTAGTCAGAATTAATCCTCATTAGATTAATAATACTTAAATGGTAAGAGTATATAGAAAGATGCTACACGAGGAGCTGGCGTAACGTGTTTCCTTAATGAGCCATTAATAATGTAATCTACTTCTGACATTTATTGCTGCATGAGAACATGGAACAAAGAGAAGTATTAAGGTATTGTAGATGGCTGGCTCCTTTTGAAGGATAAGGGAGAAAAAAACAACCGAGGTCTTAATTTGAAGAAAGCTAAGTTTTTATCATAGGGCAACTATTCTTTTCGAACGTAATAGAATCCAAAGACGCAAGTAGTAATTTTTGTTTATACATAGAAATACTTCTAGATCAGTTTCGTTAGAAAATAACTTTATTTAAAAATAATGTTATTTCAGATATTATCTAATTTCATCCAAATGTAGAGACATTAGTTCAAATTATAGTAAAAAATCATATGTTCAATAAAATAATGAATTCAAATCAATAAAGAATTGAAACGAAAGTTTTGATTAAAAAATAATATTCATTTTTCCAAAAATCTGATTGAATACATATAATTATATAATATTTAGAAAATTCGAATAAAAACTGATTCCCTTATTCTGCAATTGATATACATTGACTAGTGATTATGTTACTATCATATGCCATTAATTCTTCCAACATTATAAACAGAAGGACGGAGAAACCATATTAGATGATCAAATCATTTAATTCGATTCTCAAACACTGTACACGACTTTCAAAAAGTATCACTTTTTATCCAAATGTTTATTTTTTACAATACTATATATGGAATCATATGCCTGTGATGAACGACAGAATTGTTCAATTTTCCTGAAGATGTTTGTTTCTAGGGGATTTTATTAACCGTTTCTAAGGTTTGTTAGTGACCATTGCTAGGGAGTTGTATTAAACGTTGCTAAGGTTTATCTTTACCATTTCTAGCGGAGTTTATTGCTCGATTTAACGGGTGACCTTCTTGGTTGCTATTGATCGTTGCTAAGGGTTCTGATTGACTGTTGCTAAGATTTTTTACTAGCTGTTGCTAGAGAATGTTATTGGCCGCTTGTAAGGTTTGTTACTGAGCGTTGCCAATGGTTATCACTGTCCGTTGCTGAGATGTTTATCAGACGTTGATAAGGGATGCTTTTATGTTGCTAAGAGATTTTTCTGACTGCTTCTAAGGGTTGTTTGTCCCTTGCTTGATAGTTGTATTTAGCGTTGATAATGGTTGCTATTGACTGGTGCTAGGGAATGTTATTAACCGTTGCCAAGGGTTGTGATCGACCGATGCTAAGGTTTTTTAAATCTGTTGCTAGATAAAGTTAGCGGCCGTTTCTAAGGGTCTTATTGAGCCTTGCCATTCATTGATACTGTCCATTGTGAACCCATCAGCTGCTGGCGCTACCGTATGGTACGACGCGTTTTATCTCTTTTGAATTAGTTAAACCACTTGAGTTTCAATTAGTCATTTGAACTATCAGTTATTTAATTAATTAGTTAAATGAGTAAATTAGCTTCTTAGTGTAAATTACTTAAAGCAATATAACTAAAAAATCGAAAAGGAGTTGCAAATCCACGACAGCACGAAAATTCCGCAGCTACTGGGTTAAGAAGTTTATCAGACGTTGATAAGGGATGCTTTTGTGTTTCTAGGAGTTTTTATTGACTGCTTCTAAGGGTTCTTTTCCCCCTTACTATGTAGTTGTATTTAGCGCTACTAAGTTTTGTTAATGATCTGCGCTAGGGAATGTTATTAATCGTTGCCAATGGTTGTTATTGTCCGTCCCTAGGAAGTTTTATTGATCATTGATAAGGGATGTTATTAGTAGTTTTTAGAGGATGTTCGTGGCCGTTCCGAAGGGTTGGAATTGACTGTTTCTGAGAGTTGTTAGTGGCGGTTTCTAAGGAGTTGTATTGATCATTGCTAAGGGTTGTAATTGTCCGTTGCCAAGGTTTGTTGCTGACCGTGGCTAGATGATGCTAGTGACCGTTGCTAGGAAATCTTATGGACCGTTGCAAAGGGTTCTTAGTGTCCATTACTAGAAAGTCTTATTGGTATTTGCAAAAGGATGTTAATAGGTGCTTTTCGAATTTGGCTTTAGACGTTGCTAAAGGTTGTTATTGAAAGTTACTAACGGTTTTCTGTGGCCGTTTCTAGAGAGTTGTACAATTCGTCACCAAAGGTCATTATTGTAGTTTTATAGGAGATGTTATGGGTTGTTATGGGTCATAGCTAGTAAGTTGTATTATTCAGTACTAAAGGTTGTTTTAACCTTTGGTAGTGGATTTTCGTGACCGCAGACAAGGATTGTTTTTTTCGTTGCTAGGGAGTATTATTAGGCGTTGCTAAGGGTTTTTATTGATCGGTGATTATGGAGTAGTATTAATTGTTGCTAAAGTATGTTACTGACCGTTGCTCAAGAATGTTAGTGACTATTGTTTAGGCTTTGTCATTAAACGTTGTTAGGAAATGTTTTTAAGCTTTATTTAGGGTTGTTGTTGTTCGTTCCTAGCGTATTTTACTTATCGTTGCTAGGGATTATCATTGTCTGTTCTTAAATTTTGTTATTCGCCTTTCCTAAGGATTTTTATTAAATATTTCTAGATAGTTGTTTTAATCACTGTTGGAGGTAATTTTTACCATCGCTAGAAGATGCTATTGACCGCTGCTAAGATTTTTTTTTACAGTTGGTAGGAAGTTGCATTAAGAGTGTCTAATGGTTGTTATTAACCGTTGCTAGGAACTTGGAATAAACATTTCTAGACGATGTATGTAACCGTTTCTAAGAATTGTTATTGAGCGGTACTGATCGTTTACATTGTCGGTTACTAAGGGTTGGTCTTAAATGCTACTATGGGTTGTTAGTATCCGTTTCAGGGAAGTTGCATTGATAATTGCTAAGGATTGTTACGGGCTGTGGATAGAGAATCTTAGTGGCCGTTTATAAGTGTTTCATTGAGCGTTGCTGAAGATTCATATTTACTATTGCTAGGAAGTGGTATTAATCGTTGCTAAAGGTTATTTTTATCTTTTTATCTCACTAGTGGGATGTTACTAACCACTTCTACGGGATTTTTCTGTTTCTAGAGGATGTATGGAGCGTGCCTATAAGAATTTCATTGAGAATTGCTAGAGGTTTTTATTGGCGGTTGTTAAGAAGTTGCATTTAAATGTGCTACAGAATGTCTGCAGCCGCTTCTAAAGGATTTTTTCCCGTTTTTAGGGAGTTGTATTGATCGTTGCTAAGGATTGTTATTGTTCTTTACTTGTGCGTCTTTGACAGATGCTACGAGTTCTAAGTGACCATTGCTGAAGAGTAGTATTTATTGTTTATAAGGGATATTATTTTTCGTTGCTAAGGAATATTTATTACCCGTAGTTAGAGGAAGTTACTGAACTTTGTTAAGGGTAGATTTTTTTCATTGCTAGAAAGTTGTATTGAGCGTTGCTAGAGAATTGTATTGATTTCATGAATAGTCATTTTCCGTTGCTAGTGAATGTCATTAGTCCTTGCTAGTGGACTTTATTGAGCGTTGCTAATGGTTGATATTGACTGTTGTTCAAAGTTGTTATTGTTTATCACCAGGGAGTTGTATCGATCTTTGCTAAGTGCTGTTATTGACCACTGCTAGCGGATGTGAAAGACCGTTCTTAAAGGTTGTTATATGCCGTTGATAAGGTGAGTGAAACAAAAATAAGAAGGAATGTATTTTATAGAAAGAAATAGAAATTAATTGAAGATTTTATTAATATTATATGTTAATATAATAAACATTAATCATTTTCAATTAAAAAAACAGTATTTTTTCCCATTATTTAGTCCGGCAAGTTTTTGGTCAACAAGCGCATAAAATCAGAATTTGGACAAAAATGTCCGTAATTTATCTCTCCTGTGAAATAATAGCTTTCTTTACCCTACACGCAGCTGCAAAAACGAGGCAAGTAGATGTGAGTCGCAAATAAATCACTCAGTAGATACTGCCAGTATTGGTCAGATGTTCGATTGAAAGCGATAGATTCATTCGGCTTTATCAGTGGGGTTTCAGTTCCGGATGTTGAGACCATTTTCGTAATGACTTTCTACCACATTACATCTTATTCACTTTTACTAACTGCTCTCTTTTGAATCAGTCAGGTTTCACTTTTTTCAGTAAAAAGATACTAATTTCAATCAGTGACTAAATTCTAGCTTTGAATTAGTTATTGTTTATTGATATATCAGTGAAAGTGAATAATTCCTTTAGAAAAATAACTGATTTACAGCTAGAATTGACTCACTGATAGAATTCAGTAACACTTTTCACTAATTCATGCTCTAAGACTACCTTATTCATTGAGTGATCTATTTCTAGCTATTTGAATCAGTGCGTACATATGCATTTAAGGCCTCCCCTCCACAAGGTAACAAGCCTGCAACAAAATGGTTTGGATCCCACTCGCCCGTCCTCGCCTATGTTAGGTATTTTTTCAAATATTATCAGCTATGTCTTATTAAATACAATTTAGTTAGTTATTACACAAGACACCTTAATTACCATTCCTTTTTTTGTAAACGGAAACATATGTGATATATATATATATATATATATGTGTGTATGAGTGTGTGTGTGTGTGTCGGCAATTCCATATCAATCGGGCCATCTAAATATCTCGTAAAGGGGTTGTTTCTTTTTCACTAAATTTGACATAGATTATCTTTAACGTGTGTACTTCTATCTCAAATTTTTCAGAATCACTTTTTTTCAAAATGGCGGACCAAAATATCTCAAAAAACGTGGTTTTTTTACGTGATCTCCAGGTATACCATTTTTAAGGTGAAAAAAACAATAAGAAACCCGATATTATTTTGCAATTTAATATTTTTGGTGTTGCCGGCAATAAATAAACTACTAAAATGCTACATTTAATAATGGCGGATTCAAAATGGCGGCCGAAAAATACATTTTTAATTTGTGTGTAATACTAATTTTAATATCGTCATATCGTTTCAATGTTTGTTTTAAAAACCTATTTTCAATAATACTTATTATTATTATTTTAAATATATCAATAGCGAGTCCAATATGGCAGATAAAAAAATGTTGTATAAGGCCAAAGCTAACTCAGTCTTTTAAACTCTTCTGTGACCATAAGATTTTTTAGCCACGAACTATATAAAGCAGATATAGTTTTAGGGGTTTGAGGCATCGCTGGTTTCAAATTAGCCATTACTTTAGCAAAATTAATTTCTTTGAACAAATTATTGCGCTATTAGTTAATTTTTCAAAACAAATACGAGAAGCAGATTGAATGGAAAAAGTTACATCAGGAATAGTTTTTTTATGTATTCAATTACGCTTTTTAATAAAGAAATTAATAAATAATTAAATTTGTAAACTTAATAAAACTGCTTATGTTCATAAGAAAGGCAAAAAAAAAACAAATTCTATATTAATTATTTAAGGGGTTTTTGAGACGCTTAATCCAAACATGTGATTAGTTTTGTAAAATTAGTTTCTTTAAACAATTTCTTAAAACAAATTAATTTTGCAAACGTAATGGCAAATTCGAAATCAGCGATGGCTCAAACCCTTAAAACTATATCTGGTTTATATAGTTCGTGGATAAAAAATCGTATGGTCGTATGGTTGGCCTTGTTATTATGCAACATTTTTTTATCCGTTATATTGGACTCGCTATTGGTATTTTAAAAATAATCATAATAAGGATTGTTGAAAATAGGTTTTTAAAACGAACATTAAAACAATATTATGATATTAAAACGAACATTACATACAAATGAAAAAAATTATTTTTCGGCCACCATTTTTAAGCCATTTTGAAATTTTGAAATTTAGCATTTTAGTAATTTATTTACTGCCAGGAACACCAAAAATATCAAATTGAATAATAATCTCCGGTTTCTCATTGTTTTTTTTTCACCTTAAAAATGTTAAACCTGGAGAGCATTTAAAAAATCATGTTTTTTGAGATATGTTGGTCCGCCATTTTGAAAAAAAATAATTCGAACAAAATTTGATTATATTGATCTAATGTAATATTTATTATCATTCGTTAATTCATTTTTAATTATTACACAAATGGAATTTGTGTAAATAATTTTTTTTGAAAATTTGTTGTCTCTTAAAATTATTTCCATCAGTCTACTGTAATATTTAATAACATTAGTTCATTAATTTGTAATTGTTTAAAACTAATGGAATATGTTAAAATTTTTTTTTGTTGAAAATTTTTTTTCCTAAAAATTATTGCTATCGGTCACGTGGAATATTTTTTATTTATTAACATTAGCTCATTAATTTTCAATTATTTGAACAAAAGAAATTTGTTTAAATTATTTACTTTTTATTTTTTTTTTAAATAAAAATTATTACTACTATGAAATCATTATGAAATCATTATTCTTGATTTTTCATACAGTTCCGTTGGAGAATGTCCCTCGACTTTTTCCGCCATTGTCCGATCGAGCCGAAAGGTTATGATTCAGAACATTTTAAATAAAAGTTAAATCTTTCTATTTTCAATTCCTTTATGTACTGTGGGATTTAAAACATTAGGAATTCTTTCTCACGAAATTTATACACTAAGGTAATAAGATTTAATTCGATGAGTACAAATGATAAAATATATCTAAATACTCTCAAGTTTATTATACTGAGTTAGTGAGATATCAAATTAGAGAATTTTATTCATACAAGAATATTATTAGTTGCGTTAAAAAAATATATATTTTACAAAAAAGTAATTTAATCATTGAAAGTGATAAGATGTTTAACCTGTCAATTAACAAAATGTCTGAAGCAACACATCACTCATGAAAAAGGGCCCAGATATTTATCATACTGCCAGGAGTTGTCAAGCGACGCCACTTAGCTGAGATTTTTACCAAATACTCCATCATGAAAGTTAGCCGCGGGGTTCAGTTATTAGGGAATGCGTTAGTGCTTTAGGTAAGTTAGGTTCGAATCTCGCCGCAGCCGTTCAGATTTTTCATAGCGATTAAGCGTGCGATTATGTATGTAGTGAATGAATTAAGCATATAATAATAGAAACAATAATTGTACGCGTTTTTCCGTATTTAATTGTATTTAATTTGTGTACTTAGTTCCTCCTTCTGAAGGGTAAATTTTTGGGTGAAGTGAATTATTTTTCATATAGTCGTTTGAGATTCTCATATGTTTTCGTTCTTTCGAATAAAATGTATTACTATCGTTTATCCTCGTTTGTCAACTTTGATATAGTGAATTTTAAATTCTTCCTAAGTTTTATAAGAGTTAATGCAACATCCTTTAATGGATGTTACATTGACAAATTGCATTGGTAAATAAAATTAAGTAACATTATTTATCCTTTCTATTTGTTCAAACAAAAGTATTAGTTTTGCCGTCTGAAAACCGCTTGTATTAATTGTTGATACGCTAACCGTGTATCCTCTATTTTAAAACAATATTATATTAAATTCTCATTCATTTTTATAACTTATTCTAACAAAAAGTTTCTGAGTGCAATGATAATAAGTATTCCACTAGACCAATATTATTAATTTTAAGTAAAAAAAGACAAGAATACAATGTTCAAAAGGTCGATTTCATGAAGAATTTACATTTTTGGTTTTAAGGGTAGTTCTCAGGTACTCGTGGGGGTGTGTTAGAGGTGTCAAAATTATATGCCTGATACATGGAATTTCATGCCCTAAAAAATTATTTAAAAATTAAAAAAAAAAATTTTCCCCCATGCTTTTGACATTGGAAAATTCAAGTCAAAACCGGCACCTATTAAAATAAAAGCAAATAAAAAATTAGGGAATTTCTTCTTTCGTATTCGGAA
>NC_046664.1:62960908-62966395 GCF_010883055.1 Belonocnema kinseyi
AGCAAAAGCCTCGTGGACCCTAAGAACACGGAGCGACCCAAGGACAGCCGCCTTCTGCATTTTTCCCGCAAGTGTTCTAGCATATTGTTGACACGCAGGGATACTTTTTAGGGCATTAACAAGTGAAAGCTTGGCACCTCTAAGAGCACCGATGATAAGGACGATCAGTTTAACAGAATATTCCAGGTACAATCGTTGCAACTCCCTTATAAGGTCTCGATACCTCTATTTCTTTTCATTCTCCTTGGTTATGATGTTTTTGTCAGCTGGTGCCGAAAATTCGATAACGAACATGGTTCACTTCTCGAAGTCAAGAAGAACCATGTCAGGCTTCGAGTGAGCAACAGAAACAATTGTCGAGAATATAAAGTTCCAGTATGTGCGGCACTTCCCATTCTCGACAATTGACTCAATTTCCCTAGGAGGTCGTTCCCTCGTGAGTTGGACAACTAGATAGTATGTGAGCTAAATGCTCGGGGTGTGCATGGCACGCCCTGAAGCTATCATCAAGAATGTCTTGGCTCAAAATGTGACGACGGTATGTTAAGGTGGAAATGACACCGTCTTGGCATGCAAAAATGAAGCCCTCCGTACCAGACTTGATCGAAATCTGAACTGAATAGTAATATTTTGTATAAAAAAATTATTTTTATATAAAAATTACAAAGATATTGGTTATAATCGAGGTCATAATTATAATGATTACTTTCACCGGACTTAACTACAAAACCAGCTTAACAGTTCCAGAAATTAGGTAATTTAATCAATAATACAAATTCTCTTTCATATATAGTATATGTACCAATTCTATGTGTTTGTAGGGAAATATCAGTAAAAAGAGCTAAGATGATAGTAAAAATATTGAAAATACTGTTTTTTGTCATTTTTTAACCTTAATAACAAATTTAATTCTTTTTAATCAGTCCTTGGCAGACCTTTTTAAAATTTAATCGGTACCCGTGCATGTAAATCCTACAAATTACTTGAAACAAAATTTACACTTGTTTTTTCGGTGACTGAGATTGCTTCGTAAAGTAAAATTCTGACTAAGTGAATTAAGAAGCGGGTTAAAGCGACTGCGAAGTGAGCTGAGGAACGCAGCTCGACTCTCACATGCGGAGAATCCCAGTTAGGCGAGTGGCAAGCATGCGTGCGCACGTCGGTCACACGCCACAGTTCTCCGCTCTTGAGAGCCGGGCTGCACTCGTCAGCTCACTTCACAGTGGTTCCGATCCGCTCCCTGTATATAAATCAACTTGAATGCCATGTAAATGGTTTAAATGGATTTTCAATATTTGCAATTAATAAATAAAAAATAATTCAGACAGAATAGAATAAAGCATTATTCATACTAATTATACACAGACGTAAACTACAGTTGAGAAGAAAGCAAGTTAAATTTTGTAAAGTGAAGTTAATGGGTAACCTAAATAGAGTAAATGTATTTGAAATATGACATTTTAAAAGTAATGAACAATTTCTTTCAATTTCAGTTAAAAGTTTTTCTCGGATCTGAGTTATAGCTTAACAAAACTTTTTATAGAGCGTTTATGTTCTCGCTCTGCAAGAAAAAAAAGTCAGCGTTTAGATGTTAAGCAATCTTGTAGTTTTTCCTATGTTACACCTCTGTCGTTGGTTGAACTTTCGAAACTTTCTGCTTCATATTAACCCAGTTATATGGCGAAAAGGGGGTACAACCAAAGTGGCGTTCTCTGTTGGATAAATTTTAATTTTCCAGAACGCCGACTTTCCTTTGGAGATAAAATAGTTTAAATTACGAGACTTCCAGTCTTCTTTAGATGTTATGCAGCAGCAGTCTGTTTGGGATTAAAAAGCTTGCGCTTGCAACATTTGACAATAAGCTTTTTTCTTTGTGGTTGTTAGATCAAAGGAAAGGAGGCACTTATGGATTATTTCGCTTTTATCCCATCTGTTATGCAATTTACGTCCCGGAAGGAAAAAAAAATTTATTTTAATATAATTAAAAAATGGTGTGTATAGGAATTTCTCAGAAGAACGAAAAGAACAATCTGTAAAATCGAAATCACTATTTAATGATAAGACAGAAATCCACTTTCGAGCTGACACATTGCTGATTTAAGCCCATAACAATTTTATGAGAAGCAGTTATCCATTTTAGAGGTAATAGATGTGTCAACTGACGATCTCAAAGTGACACTGACCACAATTTAGAGCAGGTTAGGCTGCGGATTGCGATAAAAATGTAATCTTCAGCTTAAATGAAAAATAAAAACTCAGTCCCAAGATATTACATAGAGGTAAACTATTATTCGGTGAATGGACTACAGAAAGAAGACATTTTTTTAATAAACTATAATTTCAAAAAATATTGCCTTCGGTGATAGTTTTGTAACTCGTCCTGCAAACATTCATCTTCCCGTAAGGACCTTCCTAATCCTACGAGTGATGTACGATATTTTATTCGAAATCAGCATTTTACGAGACTGTAGGGACGTCTGAAAAGTCGTGACGTTTATAATAACATTGATTTAAATTCTAATTTTTTCATACATTAATAAGAAAATTTAATTTAAATCTGATTTATAATTTTAGCGTAGTCCTTTACAGAACGGTGTCAGCTGGGGGCATGTAATTATTCCGAACGCTGCCACATTGACACCTAAGTAGTTCCACAAATTGCCACCGAATAACGCACAATGTATTCTCTAACCGCGAGAGAGTTGAAACATATATACAGGGTGTGCCATTTTAATCGACGCACCCGAATTTCTCGGTTTCTAAGAAGTAATACAAAGAAATGGTTTATACAAAAGTTGTTCAGGACAAAGGGGGCCATTTATCTGTGTAATTAGTTTTGACCTTGAACAGCCTTACCGTTTTTGAATTTAAAAAAAATGGTCTCGAAAATATTCAAAATGGGCCCATTTTTTAAATTTGTATCCAAAATGGCTGGTTACGAACTTGACCTTAAGTTTAGGACACTAAGCGAGTGTACCAAAGGCAAATCTAATAGATTAATTTTTTCAAAAGTTAATGTGGAAACAGTCATACGTACATACATACATACATACATACATTCATACATGCATACAGACCGACAGCCATTCAGACACAAAGACACACATTCGTAAAACCCTGTATTTCAGATTCAGGGGGTCTCAAAACGTAAGCATTTGACAAAAACTGGGGGGGGGGTCAAATTTTACACAAATCAAATACCTTCTCTGATGAGAATGTAAAAAAATCGTTCGCACTTTCAACGCGTACCGCTCAAAGGTTTTCTGAAGAACTGCAGCGCCACTCACAGGAACTAGCCCTATTACTACCTTGATTTTTTAAAGGGCCTACCGTACTTCCCTGTTTTCCAAAGTCGAGGAATTCCTGTTTGAAAAATCGTTTGTGTCTTAAAATCCCCTGTCTATAAACGGAGGGTTAATTTTAATAAATTATTATTATATGAATATATTTAACATATATGTAGAATTGAGAAAAATTGAGAAACACAGTACAGGGTTTGGAGTAAATGGGGCTAGATTACGGGGTGAATTCGGCTGGTGTAAGAGATAAGATCAACTAATATAGTAAAGTCATAGTACGGGATAAAGTCGGTTATGGTTCAGGTAAGATTAATGAGGGTACGGAGTAAAGTTGATAAGGAAACGGGGTAAAGTTAGCAATGGTACGGAGGAAAGTCAGTTAGGGAACTGGGTAAAGACGTTTAGGGTACAGGGTTAAGTAATCTAAATTACGGAGTAAACTAACTAGATTACGTGGTAAAATCGGCTTTGTTGCCGGGTGAATTCGGCTAGGGTACGGGATGAAGCCGGCTAGGGTATGGGGTAAAGTCGGGTAGAATGCGGGTAAATACAGTTAGGGTGAGAGATAAGGTCGGCTAATGTACGTGGTAAAGTCGGATAGGGGACGGGGTAACGTCCGTTAGTGTACAATATAAGTTTAGCTAGGGTTATATGTAAAGTTGGCTAGGGTATGAGGTAAAGTCGGCTGGGATAAGGAGTAAAGTCGATTAGGATACGGGTGAAGCTGGTTATAGTATAGGAAGGAATTTGAAGGAATCTGTATTATCAGCAGAGTAGTTACTATCGATCAGTATAGATGGCATTCCACATTCTGTGGAAATAGAAATCAAAACTATCGATCAAGTTAACTCTTCAAATAAAAGAAAATACTTAACGCCATTTCTGACCAGATGGAAAGTAAAATAAAAAAATTTTAAATTATATTTTTCTGAAAAAAGATCTTCTAACATCGCTCCACTGGGAATCGAAACACAGAACTTCCGATTGCCGGTCGGGTGCCCGTGACATGATTTCCGATGTCATCCAAATTACGGGGTTAATTGGCTATGGTAGGGTTTAAATTCGGTTAGCGTATGGTAAATTCGGTTAGGGTTAGATATAAGGTCGGCTGAGGTACAGGATAAACTCAGCTAGGGTATAGGGTGAAGTCGGCTGGGACACAGGGTAAAGTCGATTGGGGTACGGGATGAAGTAGGTTATAGTACGGGGTAAAGTCATATAAAGTACGGGGTTCCGGAAAAAGTTCGAAAGAACAACGGAAACCCGACCAAAACTATAAGGGTTTTTGTCCAATGCTACAAAACCTTAAAAATTTGCGGAAATTTTGGTTCCTATCCACTGCTTCCACAGTCAAAACAAATTTAGAATTATCAATAACCGTGACTAAAACTGATTATTATTCTGATTATTATTCAGTCAGATTCACTCAAAAACCCTTCAAAGTTACTGATTAACAGTGAAATAGCACTAATTGACAGTAATCTTTTTACTGAATTCAATCTGTGAATTATGAGTTTTATCAATTAAATATAGTAAAAATCTATCCGGCAATTAGTGACTTTTCACTGTCAATTACTGAAAGCCCTTACTGATTTAAGTCAGTGACCCATTTCCAATGTTGAACATAAATATGCGAAAGCATCGACTTTTTTAATCGGAATATTTTTAGCTCAAAGGGAGAATTTTAAATTGGCTCTAAGCTTTATATCGAGTATGACGTTATCCTTCTATATAAATACCTAGGATTTCAATGCAACTCGAGAAAAAAATTATTTGAAGGTCTTCTTAAAAATTCAACGACATTGAACCCGAAGTTACAGAAGATTAAAGAGAAACGCAGACACGTAGGTAACGATCCAAAGGTCGTACGTGAATTTAAATTTCAATATCGTGCTTTTTCTCTCTTTCACTGTTAAACGCATAGAAATTGCTTTTCAACCCCCTAACAAATTTTTTGCTCACTCGACAAACGTCATCAGCAGACGCCCAGGAGCTTTGCAACATCGTTTATTTAGACTTTATTTATATTGAAATTGACGTCGTCAACAGACGCAAAAGAGCTTTCTGATGTCGCTTATTTATATTGTATATATATATTTAAAAATTTGTCATAAGGACAACCGCAGGATTTCGCTGGGAGCGGGTGCTAATCTGAAAAATTGCACCCGCTTCCAGCGAAATCGCGGTA
>NC_046664.1:62966495-62968345 GCF_010883055.1 Belonocnema kinseyi
TCAATTTTCGAATAATATTCAATACGTCAAGAATAATCGATACTCAAAGTTTGCAAAAAACGTCAAATTTTGAACTTTGAAAATTTATAACTTTGTAAATATAAATTTAACAAAAAAGTTGCAAGAGAACTTTTATGCTTAGAATTGTCCATACTTACTAAAAAAAATTTGTCCCATAAAGAAAACCCATTTTTTCCTATTTGTTTAAACAATTGCGTTTTAAACAAAACCTATCCACTTCTCGTAAAATTAACCGGTACCATTGGATTCAGCGGGTCAAAATACATAAGATTAACTAGTTTTTACCTTTTGCCTCTTGAATGCATACGGGAACATACCCAGCTCCCGGACTATAAAACTTATTTAGAACTTGTTGAAAAAAGTTTTGCATTTGTTTTCGGAAAAAATATGAAAGAATAAGCTGGTTTCATTTACTTTCACGAATACTGGAAACAACCTACGCAATATGGTTTTTCGTGATTAAACTACAAATTAAAACAATAATTAAATGCGGCATACCATTAGCGAAGTTTCTTTACTTATTCATGAAAGTGAAAATACCCTCTTAATCATCTTTTTTTTATTTTTATGAAAATTTAAGAGTAATAGAAAAATTAATTCGAAGAGTGCTCTCAATCATTTTGTCAAACTGAAAATACTCATAACATTTTTATTCTATTTTTAAATTGAAAATTAATATAGAGGTCGTCTCATATTAAAAATATTACTTTTTATTGTTGCTTAAGTGGCACGTTTTTTTAATACAGTAATACAAGATGATGAATTTTAAATGTAGATGAATTTCATTTTTGCATTAAATTAAGTAAGTCACTTCATTTTAACCAGAAATGGAACTTAAGTGCAGTGTCTCCTATCTGATATACGAGTAATATGATGATTAACTGACAGGTATGCAGAGTTCAGGATGACTTTCATTCACGCGCTCTGAAATTCAATTTGTGCTGGCAGAAGGCGTGCGCGAAATGCGATGCGGCGATGCGCAAACACTTAGACGGATTTCGGCGATTTTCGAAGAGGCACCAAGAGAGCAGCTGAGAGTAGCCTATATGGCATCGATAGCGCTGGACAGTATCGATCAACACTGAGCTCATGGTAGTCGTTTCGTCAACGGTTCCTATTTTGATATATGTACTCAGATCTATAACGGATTTTGATTATGAATAAAGCAATCTTACATATGTGATAACAAAAGATTTAAAAAGGATTGAAGTTTTACTTTCTGTACCTGATAGCTTGAAATGGATATAAGTGCTTTGTTTAGTGTATATAATCTATAAACAAGTTCAGATGATAGGAGGGATCAAATTCCCCAGATGTATCATTTATTCAATTTTCACTTTTAACAAAAATATTTATTTTCTAAAATTATTCAATTTTTAATTTTATAATATTTTCATATTCCTAAAAACTGAACTATATCGCATAAATCTTATGAGTTTCATCAGTTAGCTGACATAAATTAACTTATAAATTTAATTTGACACGCCCGCTTTGACGAAAAGTCCACAATCTTTCTGTCTTAAATTAACCTATAAAGTACATTTTACGTAGATAAAGCAGTTGACTTTCAACCAAGCGCGTTACTTAAAGTCAAGATCCTTTTGATTACATCTGAAACTCAACCGCCTGTTTTTACTGAAATTCAGATTCTTGTATTACTGTGAACTTTAGAAGGTGATAAAAAAACCCAATTTTTAAATAAAAAAATAAAAAAATGATGAATAAAAATCCTTTCATCAGGATATGTATTAGAATTTTGTTCTGTTTTGAGCTCCTAATCTCATTTTTGAAAGCTGGTGGGCCCTCATAGCAGGAAATTTCTCACTTAA
>NC_046664.1:62968445-62972234 GCF_010883055.1 Belonocnema kinseyi
GTACCATTGGATTCAGCGGGTCAAAATACATAAGATTAACTAGTTTTTACCTTTTGCCTCTTGAATGCATACGGGAACATACCCAGCTCCCGGACTATTAGTTTTGGCCGAAGTTTGATCAGTTAAAGGTTTTTTTAGAATTTAAAAGCTTAAAAGTTGTAATTGAAATGGTTTTGATATTTACAAATTGAAAATGTTGAAATCCTCAAATTTGAAAAGGTAATTGCTTTTTAAAAATGAAAAGGGTAGATTGAGGAAAAACAAAGTACTACATTACAGTAAAATAAAATAAACTATAATTGTTTAAAACTTTTCAAAAATGTTTTTTATTTTGAAACAGTTCTATTGTTTCATAAATAAGAATTTTTTTAGGTAATGTTCTTTGTAACTGTTAATATATTCATTGTAAAAATTGTATTTTTTATTTCTTTTTATAACTTGTGCTGAAGTCTCATGAAGTCTAATAAAATCACTGAAATCATCTTAAATCTCACGAAGTGACTTGACGTCACCTGAAGTCAGTTTGATTGTTTTAAGAATATCTCCTAAAATAATCTAAACCTATGGAAGTCTGCTAAAGCTACTAAAGTACCCTTAAGCCCCTGAATAATATAACTAGTAGGGGGGTTAATAGGTTCTATGAAGATTTGTGGCTCTTTTTCCTATTCCCCTCTTTTCCTTTGTTTAAAGAATCCCTCTTTTATCTTCTGCTCCCAAAAAACTTCCCCCTTTTCTCTTTTTTCGCTTCAATGCCAACTGAATTAATACAACCCAATAAGAAAATCAATACATTTCTCGTTGAAAGATAAATATTTTCAATTAAAAAATCTACTAATATATTTTTCTTTCAGAATGTATCTCTTTCGGTTGAAAATGTTACTATTTGGTTAAAGATTGAACTATTTTTTGAAAATTTGTTTTTTATTTTGATTAAAAATCATGAAGATTTGAATAATCGTGAAACATGGTTATAATTTTAATTTTTTGTTAAAATATTAAATTAAATTTTTAATTAAGGATTTATAGTGAGATAATATCTTCCAATCCATATCAGAATTCGAATCGCGCACGTCTCCATTTGTTTTCCACCCACTGACGTCCCCCTCGACCATCCTACAAGGCGCTAGCCACAGAGAAGTGCGAAAGTAGGTATAGTAATTTTTGTAAAGTTTTTAAGTTACTCGGTTTTTTACGCATTAAACGGGAGTAAAATTATTTTTGTTTGTTTAAGGTCCATCTCGTCAGACAAAATTTTTGTTATGCTTTGGAAATCCATTTTTCAACTGATAATTTAAATATTACATTTTTGTTGAAAATTGATCCTTTTTAATTTAAAATACAACTATTTGGTTAAAAATTACTTTTTCGTTGAAAATCTATTATTAATATTTTCAGGTTGAAACTTTACTCTATAGAAAACTGTAATTTTTAGTTTAAAAATTCAACTTTATGGTTAAAAATTTGTCTCAGGTTGAAGATTCGATTGTATTCGTAGAAAATGCAAAATTTCTGGTTTGAAGAATTATATTTTTGAGTTGGAAATTCGACTGTTTTCTATACAGAACTCGCCTTTTTCGTTTAAAAATTCAATAATTTAGTTGAAATTTAGTTTCTTTCTTCATTAGATAATGCGAGTTAGTTAAAATATAACTGTCTGTTCGCAAATTAATCTTTTTTGGATGAAGATTTAACTGTATTGTTAAAAATTCGTATTTTTCGGTTAAATTAAAATTTCTGTGATTTAAAATTAAAATATCTTTGTATTGAAAATATTAAGCATTGCATTTTTCGTTAAGAAGTCATTTTTTTAGTTAAATTCTACTTTTTTTATTTAAATTGAAATATCATTAACTATATTTTTCGCTTACATTAAATGTTAATCTTTTTTTATTGAAATATCAACTGTTTTCTGAAAAATGCATTTGCTTGGCTTGAAAATCGAACTGTTTGGTTGAAAACGCACCTGTTTTTGATTGAATTTTAATCTATATGGTTAAAAGTTCAAATTTTTTATAAAAATGCCTCCCTTTTGTTTGAAAGTTTAATTATTTGGTTCCAATTTTAACTGTTTGGTTAATAATTAATCTTTTTTTTATAGAAACTCAACTGTTTGGTACCCACAAGGTTAGATGGATGGAGATATTTTGGGAAGAATAGTATCATAAAATGCACATTATATTAAAAATAAAACTGCAAAAAGAATATAATACTTCAAGTGAAAGTACAGAAAACCTGTTTTTTATAAAGAATAATCCCAGGAATTGCTCTTTCGCATCCCCGTAGCAGAACGAATGTGAGCCCCTGCTGGTTGAAAATTTATCTTTTCGAGTTTAAAAGTAACCTCCTTTCCGAAATATTAGATTTTTTAGCTTTTTAACTCATTATTTGAAAATTCATCTCTTTTGGTAGAAAATGCAACTTTTTTGGTTAAAAATTAAACTATTTTGTTGAAAATGCAAAATACTTGAACTTGACATTTTAAGAATTTCACATTGAATTCAATATGGTAACTACGTACATTAATTTTATTCTAAATAATTTATTCCCCTATTTTCAAGAAAAATCACCCTATCTCCGCTGTTCAGAGCGTTTACGCATTTATCAAATGAAATCGAAAAAAAAATTGACTTAAAAGGGGGGACTTGAACAGTCCCTTATTAATTTTGTAAATTTTAATTACGGATTCTGTCCAAAAAATATCCGACCTTGTGCTTTAACTTTGTACCCAGTTGTGCTATTGTCAGAAACAAGTATTTACCATTTAGGGGGGTACCTCCGTAAGGGCCACCTAATAAGAGACACGTACTTACAAATCTTACGCAGTTGCGTAAGTGTCTAGCCACGTACGTGTCGCGAGAGAGATAGAGGAAGATCTCGGAATTCTAAAAACTATTGTTTCGAAATTGTCGCGCCCAAAATGTGGTAGAGTAGCGACTTGGCCTCTTCATCACGACGTGTCTGCCCGTTCGTCGCACTTCGAATTCCCCTATACAGCCCAGGCTTGGCTTCCTGTGATTTATATACGTTTTTTAAATTTAAGCTTCTTCTCAAAGAAAATCGATGTAAAAACGTAGAGGAAATAAAACATGTATGCGGCCTAACAGCTGTTAGCTGTTCCAAAAATTGATGTTCAAGAATGCTTTCTAAACTGAGAGGATCGTTGGAAGACGACTGTGGCTTTCAACTGAGAGTACTTTAGAGGGGACTTTATGCACAACACAAGGTCGGATAATTTCCGGACAGATATTTTATATTGATTAAAAGATCTTTTGTACCCAATTTTGCCTAATTCAGAGCACAGTGCGGTAGTTTTCAAGGCAGCAGGTTATGTCGAAATAAAATATCCGTGCATGGAATTTAAAATTGGCTGTTTCATCCGGCCCAATGAATAGCTACATAATTAACGGTAGCATTGTATTTGCTTCTGCTATCGACTGTATATAAAACAAAACGTCTATCTAACTCAAACCGTGCATTCACAAGTGGCCTGAGGACGAGCTGCGGATAAGAACCATATTCTGACATTGTTCTAGATATTACTGAGGAATTATCTCCAGCCAGTGAGCTTAATTGGAACCTGCTGTGAGAAGCTTTCATGGGAGAAGAAAGAGAGCGCTCGAGTGGAAAGTCAGAGGCGACAGTAAAATCGATCCAAATGAACGAACCTTTGATTTTTATAGTTGCCCTCGAAATAAATAACTTTTCGATAGAGATTCTCTTTTCAAAGCAGAAAATCGAGTCCCAAATATTTATTTAAACAAATGTTTTAATCACGTTTTTTCGCCGGGA
>NC_046664.1:62972244-62978185 GCF_010883055.1 Belonocnema kinseyi
GGGCACTAAAGTCACAAAGTGTCACCTAGGAGAAGAGTGGCAGAGGTTTTGGAATAGATCAGACTTTTCTGATGAAAAAATAAAAGTTGAACCCGTGCCGATACATTAAAGAACCAGAAAGATGATTTTTCTACCATAAAAAATGAATTTGCAATCCAACTGTACGAATTTTCAACAAAACAGTTATATTTTCGATAACACTCCTCTCCCTTTTCTCGTATTTTTCTTGACGTTCAATTCTTAACTATACATCGCACGTTATTCTAAAACTAAACTAATTGTTAAATTTGGCTAGAGAAGACTTATTACTAATAACTAAAGAGAAACGCAGTTTATTAAAATATTCGCAAGCGCCGAGAATCGAACGCACGCACCACATGCTTATAAGACGAACGCTTAATCCCCATAGCTACGATGCCACGCTGAGTGCGATATCATAAATGATTGAAGTCATTCATCCGATACTTTAGAAAGTTGGAAAAAGGTAGCTCGATTTGTTATATATGATTATTAAACGTACTTACATGATTTCAAATTAAATCGATCTTTAAGAAAAATTCTTTTCAAATTTTTAAGGCACCAAATGTTTTTAAATTTTTCAGTAAAAAATGAAACTTTTCAAAGTTTGCATCTCGGTAATTTAAAAAAAAAATTTTTTAATTGAAGTATAATTAAGCATAATAACATTAATGTCCTTTTTGCACTAATATAATTAAAAAATATAGTGCAAAAAAGTGAGTTTATAAATAATTTAAGTCAAGTAGCACACGACAATATCCTGTTGAGGGCCAGCAGAGGGAAAGCCTAGATTCTTCCAGCTAGAAAATCTGGCTGCGGCCTCGCAAGAGCCAATATTTGATCTTTCTCATAAACCTCGATGCACATGACGTAATTCGGCACTGAATTTCCTGTTTTAAATTGGAATTTTGCAAGGCACTACATTCAAGTGTTTTTCCTCTCATTGCACATTTCCATTGAAAATGGTAATTTTTCTAACTGTCCATTTTTTTTCCCTCAGCACTCAGCAAAATGAAGTTAGCTGGTGGATGAAGTGAAAACAACTGATAAGGGCACCTTTCGACAGGCCATAGATTTTTAATTAATCTTGAAATAAATAATTTATTTCTAGTTTCCTTGTTGGTTTTTGACAAATTTGATTAGTCGAAAACCTTGATAAGAACCCTATGTGAAATATTACCCGAAATGAATAATTCAAAATCGAGGGGAGATTTAAATTACCCAGATAGCACACAAAATTCGGTGAATATTTCCTGAAACTGTTACTGCAAGGAATATCACTTTTTCCTTATCTGGACTATATGCTGGCATTGTCATCTAACTTTTTTAAAAATAAATATTATAATGACGTAGATAGTTTTCTCTGCAAAAGTGGGATAACTATCACAAATTTCAATAAAAACATTTTTGACGTCGAATTTTGTATTGCCATCAAAATATTTATTTTTGATTGTTTCCCAGTGGCCACAAAATTATGAAAATCCCAAGAAATCCTTGGGATATTTCTAGGACGTCCTATATCAGGACAATCAAAGCCTCTAAGACTTCCAATGTCCTAAAGATGACCTAAAGACATCCTAAAGACATGGACGTTTTCGGGACATCTATCGTGCGTACATTAGACGTTTTAAGAGCATCCCTGGGATGACCAAAAGACATGTTATGAAAGACGTTTTAGGGATGTTCCAAAGACGCCTCTAGGGCATCCTGAATTTTTTTGCCTACTGGTTTCAAAGCATATTTTTTTAAATACCTCTACTCATCTGTAAAATCCTTCTATCCAAAAAATAATATGCATGAATATAGATAATAGGTATAGAGGAAAGTTTTTCTCGTTTTTCGTGTAAATTACAAAATTAATCAACTCTAAGAAAAATTTAATTTATTTTATACAATTTAAGGAAAAATTATTTCACAACTTAAAGAAATTAGAAAAACTGCAATTTAATATTTCCATAAAAATTGATCCAAGACCGAATAAAATTGGTCTTTTTTGAAGGTTGCTCAAGTTCAAACTCCCTAATTAATTTTATTTTATCACGCAATGTGTCAATTGTAGCAAACATTTTCAACCCATAAAGCTGGTCTCATTAATTCGAATCAGCTTAGAAAATTTAGTTGGACTTTAATTTCCAGGAGAAATGGATCGTTGGGACGATAAAGTGGCAATAGTGACTGGAGCAATTTCCGGAATCGGGGATGCAATTGTCAAAATATTGATTAAAAACAGTGCCAAAGTCGTTGGCTTGGCCAGGAGATTGGAAAAAATGGACAAATTAAGAAGTGAATTGGACAAACAAAGTGGAACTTTTTTCCAATTCATTGTAATGTATCTAAGGAAGAGGATATTTTAATGGGCTTCAGCTGGACTGAGAAACAATTAGGTGGTGTCGATATTCTTATAAATAATGCAGGAATAGTTGACTTTGGACAAATAATAGTAAGAATAATTGATTTCAAATTCACATTCAATATTTTATATTTTATACTAAATTCTTATTGCTTCTATAATCTTTCGTAGAATGTCTGTATATATTTTTTTTAATTTTAGAAAGTTCAATTGAAATTTATAAAAAGATCGCAGATGTAAATTTTATCGTATCAGCAATTTGTATAAGAGAGGCAGTTAAGATAATGAGAGAAAACAATCTATCTAGTCATATTATTAAAATTAAACAGGTCATTATAAAATTTAGAAATATTTTTTAAACGTATTTAAAAATGTTTAAATAATCAAATCTTTACATTAGAGCATAGCTGGAAAACTGCCCCTCCCCCCTCGATATTATGTCTTAATACAAGTTATTTATGCCTTATCAACACCACCACACATTTAAGTAAATATTATTATAATTATTTGTCAAAATTTGTGTCTAGGAACTGTAGAACAAAAATGTATGTCTTTATTTCGGGTAAAGGATTTAACACTCACTCCAGTTCCATTTGCGCGAGGCAAAGAAACTAATTTTCTAAAAACATGATACAAGTTATTAATTTAAAAAAGATTAAAATTTCATTCCAAATAATAAAAAACTGTATTTCAACCCTACAACACTATATCAATTGGATATTATTTGAAGAGTAAGGCCGACCATAAATTACGTTACCAATTTGAGGAAACAAGGTTTTTGTTTTAATGGTAAAAAATAACATTGAAAATAAAAATATTTTTTTTTGGAAAACGACACCATATACGAAAAAAATGAATAAACAAAAATTGTTTACTCAAAAGATATCTACAAGTTTGTTTACTAATAATTTCTTGATAGAACCTGCCGTTTTTGTTTTAATCGTACGAAGTAACATTGCAAAGAAAATAGAAATTTTGAAAAAAAAACGAAAAGATGTACGAACAAAAAGTTAATTGGCAGAAGTTGTTCAACTAAAAAAGATCTAGAAATTTATTGAAAATAATTTTTTTGATCGGGCTCATAGCTGTTGTTTTGATACCAAATAAAAATATTAAAATTTTTTTTTAATTTTTACTTTGATAAACGACAAAAGATACACATTTTTTTTAGAAAAGTGTTCTCAATTATATCTACAAAGTTTCTTAGAGCCGCTTTACGTCAGTATGCGCATTTTCAAATTTAATAGCGAAGAATAACATTGCAAGTAAATAAATAAAATCTTTGTAAAAACAAAACAAGATGCAATAAAATTTTTGATTACAAAATTGGGCGAATAAATTAGATCTATAAATTTTCTTTTGATCATTTTCTCAAAGGAAGCGCACTTTTTTCATTTATACAGATAAGACCATGAAAATACGTCAGTTTTAATATCAATGCATATGATGAACTGTATTATACATTTAGGAACTGAAAATTTTTAAATCATGGGAAAAAAATTTTGATTTTATTTTGCAATGTCTGGATAAACAACTCCGAAGTGAGGCGAGGTACAGGAATTAATATAATTTGTAGTGAAACTTCCCTAATGCGAACCGCCGATAATTCGAATTTTCGATCATTCGAAGTTTTATTTTGGTCCCTGCTCAAACTCATATTCTTGCAATGTTAAAAATATTCGATAATTCGAATTTTGATATTTCGATATACCGAACTTTCCTTTTCAGTCCAGTTTTGGGGGGAAGGTGGTGGCCAGCAAATTTCTTTGTACTGAATTATGGGGGGATCCAAACGTAAACAGTCAGGGCCGTCTAAACCGTTTCCAATTTGAATGCATCATATTTTGCAATATACGCCACTGAGTACTCACACAGTGCGCCCTTTTAAGGCGAAAGTCGCAAAAACTCTCGCCCAGCCCCCTAAACAATGCCTGAACCAGCACTTCTAGAAAGGCCAAAAGCGGGGTGACTGAAAACCAGAGATTGGTTTAATTCGATGTTTTCGCTATTTTGTATCAAATTGGACGTCCCGAGAGAGTTTATAGTTTCCATTATTCAAAGTACAAGAACTTTTGTTTTAAAAACTCAAAAAACATGTATACACTTTTTATAAGATGTTTAAAGACAATCAAAATTAACTGCTTTTTCCGGTAAGTTTTCAAAAGTAATAGGAATTAGTAAAAAGTAGAAGCTAATGTTCAAACAAACCCAATACAAATTTTCCGTCTGAAGTTCATTATTATTTATTTTTACTGTTATTTATTTATATTGTTATACTATATATTATTGCATATTTATAATATTATTAATACTGATGAGAATTTGTTCGTAAAAGCCAAAACTCATAATAATCAAATTACACTTAGCGACAAGTTGACATTTCATTTTAGAAGCCCTTTGCACAAATGTGGGAGAAGTACAATGAAAGAGTGCAAAAATTGAAGATATTGGGAAATCTTTAAAAAACTTATCAAGAAACTGTAACATAAAATATGATGGAATAAAGTTCTAAGTTGATAACTTTGAAAAATAGTCAAAATATCGAAAATTCCTACAAAATGCATCGATAATCTGTTCCTACTGACTTCTTGTCAAAATTTGGTACCAATTGGTTTGGTAGATTAGGATTTAGATGTGAGCAGTAAGGTGATCCAAAAACCTTGAAAAACCCGTATATTTAACATGGGAAAATTTTGGATTTTCGAAAAATTATATTGATAATTCAAAATTTGTTCCAAAGTTGGCAAATTTTTCAGGTATTAAAGAGGAGTGCCTACGGAATAAAACCTTATCAATAAATTTCATTTTTAACCACCCCTCCCTTCCCCACAATGCTCCAAATATGACCCAAAGATTTAATCAAATGAATTTTACATGGGTATGGGGGGGGGGGGGCGGATTAAAATAAAAGTTATTGATACGCTTTTATTCCGTAGATACTCATTTTCAATTCCTAAAAAATTGGCAACTTTCGATCAATTTTTTAATTATCACTCTAATTTTTCGTAAATTTAAAATTTGTCCATGTTAAATATATGGAATTTTCAAGTAGCCGGTGGAACGTGTTAATATTGGAATTTAAAAAATACAAATTCTCTTTTTTCGGGAATGGGATCTTTGGGCTAGGAGTGTCTTTCCTCTAGAGTTAAACAAAATTTGCAATGCATTTTTGGACCAAGCTTGTGAGCACAGGTCGGAAAGTCATCGCTTATCTTTTTTTATTCTCACAGTTTCTAAGATATTAACATAAAATCAAATCTAGCCTTATTTTTTTAATTATTGGTCAGTCAGCTATCAAAAGGAGAAAGTGGGGTATGGTGCCGATGCACCGCACGTTTATAAAAATAGTGATTCAATGCAAGTTTTGTTTTAAAATTCGCGTCAGAAGAGTAATTACAGAAAAACAGTTTTAACGGAAACCCATGCAGAAATCTTTGGCTGAAATTAAGCACTTACAGAATATTTCGAAATACTTAAGGGCATGTGACACAGCTAAATTCCTATATTACCGACCACAGTTTTTCAGTACACTGAATGTTTTTTTGAACCTAAGAACTTTTTTTATAAATAAAA
>NC_046664.1:62978285-62980390 GCF_010883055.1 Belonocnema kinseyi
AATTTTCAGTGAAGTTCCTACCAAAATGCAGTACCTAAACGTACTTTATTGTTCTCTAATACATTTCCCAAAGTTTCAGCTCGATATTTTATTTATAAAAAATGTTCTTAGGTTCAAAAAAACATTCAGTGAACTGAAAAACTTTGGTCGGTAATATAGGCATTTAGCTGTGTCACATGCCCTTAAAGTATTAAAAATTTACGTCTTAGGAAAAAGTATTATAAGGCTTCTGGTATCATGATTTGTTTCTATAAGCGTTTTAAATAAATTAAAGTTAATTAAATCTTGCGCCGTCACATGCGGAGCATGATGGCGCGCCCATGTATTTGCGTAGGGAGTAAAGGTTTTAACTGCTTCTGTCACACATTTTACTTTAATTAATAAGACAACATTTAATTACTGTGAAAATGTCTGGAGCAATTTTTTGAAGTGATAACATCTTATGGCACGGTGTGAGCTCGCAAAACTCTTCTTAAAGGTCATGGGTCGTACACTTGCTAGCTGTTTTCAATACAATTACTTATTCATTTCGAACCTAGTCCCGAATCGTATAATTTATTCGAGTCATATTTCAACTATTTTTTATGTTGGAATAGTTTAAAGAATAATTCACGAAGGAATAATAAGGAGACCCAACTACCAGTAGGAAGCCATCTGAAACTGGCAATAGAAACATTACCGTAAGTGATACGCACATTAGAGGAAGATCTTAGATTTGAGTGCGCAGGTGCGCAGTTGTTCTCTTCCTATACATGGAAAAGTTTGCGAGTGAGAAAGTTTGTCAAATTGACGTAAGTTAGAGTTTGTGTTCCTTTGTTGATCATCATACGAAAGACACACAAAATAAATATATAAACAGTATTTTCGGTACTTGTTTGAAAAATGTGTGAACAGATTTTGAAAAGGAAACGTATAGATAAGTACCTTTTAAATTTTTAATATGATAAATAGGTCCAGTTCGCTCGTTTAAATGTTTTAAAGGCTTTAAAATGTCCTTTCCGAAATGTATTTGCCTTCTTCGGCGTGTGACTTCGTCCACAACCCGGAACTTGACACCTCATGGCTTAGAACACATTTCTGACACTTGCATCAAAACAAACAAACAGAACAGTATAAATTATAGGATTTATCAATTCTGATGAAAATTTAATTTATTTTATATAATTTGAAGAAGAGAAAATAATTTTGAAAATTTAAGAAAATTGAACAATTGAAATTTCATCATTCTTTAAAATTGACTGAAAATCAATATTGTTTGAATTCTAAATAATTTAAGCTTGAAAGCTGCGAGTTGAATTTTCCATTAATATATATTTGCTCAAGTTTCTATCTTGCTAATTAATTCAATCTTATCACGCAATGTGTCAATTACAGCAAACCTTTCCAATTCCTAAAGTTAGTCTCATTTATTCGAATTAGTGTAGAAAATTTAGTTGGACTTTAATTTCCAGGAGAAATGGATCGTTGGACCGATAAAGTGGCAATAGTGACGGGAGCGAGTTCCGGAATCGAGGAAGTAATTCTCAAAATATTAATTAAAAATGGTGTCAGAATCAATGGCTTGGAAAAGAGATTGGAAAAATTGAAAAGTGAATAATAAAACGAAACTTGAACTTTTTCCCAATTCAATAATGCAGGAATATCGGATTTTAGATGAGCAAAAATAATTGATTGCAAATTTACATTCAATATTTTATATTTTATATTAAATTTTTATTGCTTCTCTATTTTTCCATAGAAATTCGGTATGAGATATTTTTTCTAATTCTAGAAAGTTCAACTGACAATTATAAAAAGACTATGAATCTCAATCTTATCGCACCCGCAATTTGTACAAGATAGACAATTAAGATAATGAGAGATAGAAATATCTTTGTTCATATTATCCGCATTAACGGATCATTAAAAAATTTGGAAATATTTTTTTAACATATTGATAAAGTTTCAAATAATCATATTCGTATATTTAAGCATTTTTGGAAAATCGTGCCCAGCAAAATTATTTACCAATATGTATGTTTCCAGTAACTTCACATCATCGGCAATGATGCCGATTATTAAGTCTGAAATGGAACAGATTCCGATTCCAATCAAATTTATGATGA
>NC_046664.1:62980490-62985013 GCF_010883055.1 Belonocnema kinseyi
AGCTTTTAATAAAGGAAATTTTTCCGACATAAAAACCTGATAGTCAATTGCCAAACTTTTTTTTGTATTATACATTACCTTTTTTTTGGAAGAATCTGTGTAATTTAATCTCGACATAATATTTGTATTAATTTTCTATTTTCTTCATCTAGGACAATGTTTGTTTGATATTGGAGTTATGTTTATAAAAAGGAACTCTGAAGAATTTCGCTGCACTTGGAATTTAGTCGTGCTGCCCGTCAGAATAAATTACTACGTACTAGGCAGTCTGATAAGTCCCTGAAAAATGAAACACGGAGACGTTTTTTTGGCCAAAGTCGGTTTTATTTTTCAACATACTCTCCTTTTAGGTCGATACAGCGAGTCCAACGATTTTCTAACTTTTTGATACCGTCCGAAAAGTACTCGATCGGAAAGTCTCCAAAATGCGCCTCAGTTTCAGCTATGAGCTCCTCATTTGAGTAGAAACGCTTACCGGTGAGCCATCTCTTCAGGTTAGGGAACAAGTAATAGTCGCTGGGGGCCAGGTCTGGTGAATACGGTGGCTGAGGAACTAATTCGAAGCCTATTTCATGCAATTTTGCTTGTGCAACTAAGCATGAATGAACAGGCGCATTGTCGTGATTATAAAGCAGTTTTTTCTTCTTCAAACGCGGTCGTTTTTCGGCGATTTCGATTTTCAATCGGTCCAATAATGATGAATAGTATGCTCCGGTTATGGTTTTACCTTTTTCAAGATAGTCCACGAATATTATGCCATGTGCATCCCAAAATACGGAGGCCATAACCTTTCCGACCCATTGTTGCGTTTTTGGACGCTTCGGAGTACTTTGGCCCGGTGGAACCCACTGTTTTGCCTGTTGCGTTGACTCAGGAGTGTAGTAGTGGATCCAGGTATCATCCATGGTTATGAATCGGTGCAAAAACTCGGTCGGCTTACGCGAAAATAATGCCAAATTCTGCTGGAAAGTTGTCACACGAATTCGTTTTTGGTCCACTGTGAGCAAACGCGGCACCCATCGCGCGCAGAGCTTCTTCATGCTCAAAACTGAATACACGATATTGCCTACACGTTCCAATGATATGCCTACAGCATTAGCTGTCTCTCTCAATTTCACTTTGGGATCATTCAACATCATATCATGGATTTTTTCGACATTTTTTGGTGTAGTGACCTCTTTTGGGCGCCCAGATCGTTCAGCATCAACTGTGCTCGTACGGCCACAACGAAACTCGGTAAACCACTTATGAATTGTTTCAATCGACGGTGCAGAGTCCGGGTAATACTTATCCAGCTTGGCCTTGGTCTCGGATATCGTTTTCTTGCGAAGATAGTAGTGTTTGATCAAAACTCGAAACTCAGATGGTGAAAATGGTTCACATTAGTGAATACTAATGCCATCTCTTAGAATTTTCAGGTACTTATCAGACTGCCTATTATATACAATCGCCTTACTGCGATGCCCGATAGTACTCATATCTGTCGCAGAAAACGAGCAAAACGCTTGTCTGGTGTCCAGTTGCAATATTTTTTGTAAGGCCTGCGTGAACTATCGAAAGTTTTATGAGCCTGATTTTAATAACGAAGAAATGTTTTCAAAGGATGAGTTAAATTCAATAAGTTCCATAAAACGTGAGTAATTCAGGGATTTATATACGTACTGTGATGCTGTACATGATCGATGGGTATATCGTCGTATTAGTATTTTTATTATTTGTATTAGATTTTCGATATGCTTGTAGGTAAACTGTGGGTCTTATTCTTTCTATCGTGAAAAGATCTTTGATAGCACGTTTTGTCTTTTTGGCACCCAACAAAATAGAGTTGACGGCAATAACACGGGAGCAGTATATTCGGAGACATGTAACGGTCCTTGCAAATGAACCTTATAATCCCACTCCTGAAGTTCCAAAATTGATCGCCTATGTAGATGCAACTTATGTATACAGGGTGGACACGCTGGGGCTTACATATATGGCGAGTTGAATGCTATCCGAATGGCACAGCAGCAGGGCAGAAGCCATTATACAGGGGTGTTTTCATATTTCGCGCCTTTAAAGTTGCATTCGGATCGGCCATTCGGCCAAGGCCGTGAATCTTCGGATCAAGTTTATGATAGTTTCCATGGTTGCGTTCGAAAGTTCAAACGGTTATGTTCAGATTCACCTGTTTTCCCTAATCGCTGTCAGTAAATGTAGACAATGTTAATTTAAAGTTTACGCATGCAATATTTCATTCACTTTATTTAAAACATATCCTGTCTATTCATAACATATCTTTTTATGCAGTAAAAATAAGCGTTAAACACCATTCACTCTTCGCCCACTGGAAGCACAGAAGATTATTACTATTTTATAGTATTTGTCACTTAGCAGCCATTCTATAATGTTACTGGCACAGAAAAAAATGACGTTTACTTCTCACTTCAAATGTCTCACTTCATTATAAATAAACACTTTTATTACTTGTAATTACTATATAACATAACCTATATTTTTTTGATACTTGTATCCGTTTAAACTTTCGAACGCAACCATAGAAACTATTATAAACTTGATCCAAAGATGCACGGACTTGGCCGAATGTCCGATCCGAATGAAACTTTGAAGGCGCGAAATATGAAAATACCCCTGTATTATGCCTTCTCCTCTGCTGTTGTGCAATTCGGGTAGCATTCAACTCGCCATGTATGCAAGCCCCAGCGTGTCCACCCTGTATATCCATAATCCAGAAATTTCAGAGCACGCCGGCAAAGATACTGCATTCATAAAGGTCGCCAATTAAGTAAGGCAGAGTTAGCTGTAGCTCTAGGCGGCTATACCTTGGATATTCATGGGCCCTACTTTTATGACTCTCGAAATAACGATGCTGCCATGCTTACTGATGATATCAAAATCAGTAATAATAGGTTGCCAGAATAGTTCGAAACGATTACATCATTGTGAACTGTGGTTACCGTGATACCCTACCGCTTCTTGAAAACCTTGGTATTAAATATAAAATACCACCTCTGTTAGTTCGTGAACAAAGGCAATTTGCAACCGAAGAAGCAAATGACTTGACATTGATCATTAAGATCAGGTAGATCGTACAGGCAGGAAATGGTCACATAAAATTTGTTTTTGGGTTCTTCGGAAATCTCTTCAACATAAACAATGCTATTAACATCCGCGATTTTTGCCTTATTGTTGAGGCGATCCTTGAAAAGGATCGACTTTGCACACATGTAGCTGAAGCGACCGTAGACTTAGTCTTATCAATGTTACGAAAATCACGTGAACTCAATGTCGTCATAGCCAGAGTTGAAATTGAGAATCTACATACCAGGAATGCCAGATGGATTCATCTTCATGAACACAAATTACCTCATGTCCCTAGGTTGGATAATAATTATCTGAAGGAACTAACCGTAGGTATCCATCAGCTGAATCTACCAAGAGCTTAGATCTAAGATAAGTTTAACAGAGAGCGAATGGGAGATTTGGGTTGGACGCACTTCTCGATGAACCAGGTTCAATCAGAGTGCGAGTGTATTCTCGTTTCAGACGCGCAACATTATATCAGATCTGGATAACTTATTTTGAAGATAACTTAACTCAAGAAGCCGATCATGAAGAGCTACAGCTAGATGAAGCACAAAACAATGAAAAAATATTGAGGCATTACTATACTTGGAAAACTGGAGACACGACAGTCGGATCATACGCACATGTAGCAAGCATATTATAGTATTTAGGATACGCGCGCTATCAGCCAGCAGTAAAATATTTAAGCAGATTTATGATTGATAATATGGCAGATGCGGGTCACAGGGAACAGTAAAATAATGTACCAAAACTGATCTTATTTGAGCAAACTAACTCCCATTGATGTCTTTATTGACCAGAGCATTATCCAAGATTGACTTAAATGGCAAAAAAAACTCCCGATATTGCCTTGATAGGCCAAACCATACACTAATGTTTCTATAACTGGTTGAAATACATCTTGATTATGTCTGCATTGGCCGTATCGCAAAATAATCTTGCCTTAACTAACTAGAAAATGCCAGAATATTTCTATTATTAACCTGACCATTCTTTAATCGTGCCTTAACTGGCTGGATAATATTCTGGTATTGCCTTAATCGGTAGGGTCGTGCACTGACCATTGAGCTCGGTGCCACATAGTTCTCGAGTGTCGTTAGAGCTTCTTTACCATTCTTAAAAACCGAACTTTGATGGATGAACAACGAAAAAGAATCCACCTTTCGTCCGTCAGACATGGATATTTTAGATCAGAAGGCCATAAGCTACAACATATCAAAAGGACAGTGATTTCGGCTAAACATTCCTAGAGGGTCGGCGGAACTCCTCGTGTGCATGAGATGCTAACTTTGGTGCAAAACTCACGAAAAAGTGTCCTTTTCTCAATATCACGCGGATTACGAGGGTGGATTGATAAGTTTCCGGCCTGACCAAGAAAAACAACGTTTTTAAGAATTTTTTTTTTATTTCTCAACATAATCTCCTCCAAGGCTGAT
>NC_046664.1:62985113-63004213 GCF_010883055.1 Belonocnema kinseyi
TACAAGCTATCTAAGGATGGTACTATAGAACGCTACCTCAAGGTAGGCCTAGTGGCGCCATCTCTTGGTCAGGCCGGAAACTTATCAATCCACCCTCGTATACACTGAGCTTATCGTAACTGGATGGACAGAGAGTTAAGCATTACCCCTAAGCTCGGTGCCACACATTTCTTGGATGTCGCTGGAGCTTTTCTATCATTCTTGTAAACCGAACTTTGATAGAACACCAACAAAAACCAAACAATCTTTTGTCCATCAGATATGGACATTATAGATCACGAGGCCCTGAGGTACAAAATATCAAAGCAGTGAGTTCGGAATGATCCCTGAGTGTGGTGCCCAACAGTTCTAGAGGGTCCGTGGAACTCCTCGAGTTTGGATGAAACATTAACCTTTGTACAACACTCACAAAAAAGTATCCTTTTCTCGATATTCAGACATGGCTATTCCTGTTCGGGGGTCTCAAACTACAAAATATTTAAAGGGACAGAGAGTTCGGCATGATCCCTGAGCGTGGGGTCAAACATTCCTCAAGGTTCCGTGGAATTCCTTTCGTGTCCATGAAAAGTGACATTTGGTGCCTTCTATCTCGAAACCTGGCATTTTTTTAACCCAGTGTCTAAGGACTTTATTTGATCAGTATATTATAAACTACATTATACCATATTTTCACCCAATTTGACTAGGACCATATTTTCCATAGATGTGTGCGGGGTCGTTTCAACAAAGTGTTTTCATTTTGCTCAAATGCGAACTGAATCAATAGAACCAAATAAGAAAATCAAACTATTTCTCTCGCTTGGTTGAAAATTATATTAATTTCTTAAAAATGCAGCTTTTTTGTTAAAAAGTCACCTTTTCTTGGCAAAAATTCAAAAACGTACTTTAAAGATGAACAGTTTGTTAAGAAATAATTAATTTAGTTAAAGATTGACCTCTTTGGTAGAAAATTGAACTATTCTGTTGATACTTCGTTCCATTTTTGGTTAAAAATTGATTTCAACTGAAAACTTTTTCTATTCCTCTTTTGTTTGAAAATTTATGATTTTTATTTAAAAACTCAACTATTCTGTTGCAAATTCACGTGTTTTGTTGGCTCTTGACCTTTTGATGAAAAATTCTTCTTCTTGATTAAACAATCATCTCTTTTATTAAAAATTCAACTATTTGGTTGAATGCAATTTATATTTTATAACATGAATTATGGGTATGAAACTATTAATTTTTTTTCAAGTTAAGACAGTTAGCTAGTTTTGTTATACAAAAAAAATTAAAATTTTGTTTTAAAGATTTTACATATATTTGTCTTAATAATTAAAATATATTTAAATTAAAAATAACTATTTTTTTGAAAATTATTATCTTCAAGGTTTATTAATTTAGTTGAAAATCAATCTCTGGTGAAAAATTTAACTGCATTGCTGAAACCATTTTTTGATGAGAATTAATGTTTTCAACTGTATATATAACTATTACATTTTTGGCTAAAAATTTATACTTTGAATAAAAATGTTATACTTTTTAATTGAAAATGCAACTATTTTCCAAAAAAGAAACTATTTTGTTAGTCATATTTAGCTTGAAAATGAAGGTAGTTATTTTAAAATTAAATTCTTTTCTTAAAAACTCGTCTCCTGTGGTTTCAAGTTCAACTATTTCGTTTCTAATGCGATTGCGTGATTAAAAATAAAATTGTATCTGTTAAAAATTCAACTCCTTTGTTAGAAAATTCATCTTTTTTGCTTGACAATTAAACTCTTTTGTTGACACCTCGAAATCAATTTTAAATTTTAGAAATTAAAATCATTTCATATTGAAATCAAAATCATATCTACGTTAATATTATTTCAATGAATTTATTCCTCCCTTGCTCCCCTATTTTTGTAAAATATCACAATATTTTCCCTGTTTTAGGAGCATTTCGGGCTGCAAAGTATAATACTTTAATTTTTTTTATTGTTCTTGTTTCATCGCCTACTTCATACAGCCAATGGCTACATTACTTTCGGGGGTGAGACGACAACAAAACTATTGCCGTCAACAATGGTTCATGCGGAAGAAGGGCCGGGGGGGGGGGGGCAAATATCCTAAAATTGTGAACGTAGTTTATGGACGACACCTAAGTAATTTCTCGGAAAACAAACTCACCGTGTCCCATTGGGGCATGTGCTCACTAGTTATGATGCATCAGAATGTCACGTAAATCCTAAAATATAACAAGGTCTGTGCGAGAAATGACGATTAATTTCGGGAAACATGCATCTACCTTCTGTATGGTTTATATCAATTCTCTTTATAATAGCTGCAATCCAACGCAGGCACCAATGTTATTTTGGGATTTTAGCTCCAAATTCCAATAACGAACAAATTTACGATTTCTGTAAATTTACTGGATCTAAAAAATAATGTCAGGAATATTATTAATATTAATATGTAATATTTCTTTTAAACACTCTCAAAATCAAAGTTAGGTGATAGAAAAAACTGAGAACAATGAAAGGATATCCCTTTATGCAAAATTTCAAACTTTCCCTAGGACAAAATGTTGTGTAGGAGAATTAGTATAGCCCTATAATGAATTACCAATTTTTGTTGCAAAATTCGTTTGCTTGTCCAGAGGATTGGAAAAACGTAAGAATCAAAAAGTTAATTGTGGACATTTAAAAACGAGCATTTAAAACATTTATTACAAAAGTATTCAAAGAATTATGGTAAAAAGTAGACAATATACATAGAACGATTTATTTCAGACCACTAACAATCTCACATGAAAGTACACAAAAATAACGATTTTTGCACAAATAAACTTCACACATTAAAAATTTGTATATTTCTTGGTGTCTTCAACATAAATTCTAATTAAGGTATTCATTAAAGTTCGTAAAAAAGAACGTTCAATTTTCTCTTTAAAATTCCTTAAAATTTTATAAATCTTTTGAAATTCTTTGGAATCTTTGAAAATCGTACAAATGTATTTATTAATAGAAATTATTTCTAATCTCTTTAACATGAATTAAAATGAAGGAATTCATTTAAGTCCTCTGGAAAAACTGTCGAAATCGAAAATCTTTTAAATCCTTGGAGACAACAAATATTTAAAAGAAACATAGTAAAAACAGACATTTTAAAATGTAGATAACACTTTGAAAATTATTACAGATTTATCATTACATGTATTCTTGAATCAAGAATATTATGAAGGAGCATTTTTGTCTTACTACAAAATTATATTTAAGCGAAGAAAAAATTCTTCTCGACTTTGATATTTCCACATTCTAATTTTTCCAGTTAAAGGCCCAACCTCATTAATTCGACATTGCGCTATTCAGAAATGTCCTTGAACTCTGTCATATTATTAAATAATTCTTAGAAAAAAGATGGTAAGAAAGAATCTGGATGTATTAATACTTTATACTATTATGTACAAAGATACAATAAGAAGAAACTGCTACCAATTATTAATTAAAATTTGACGTCGGGAGCTTCTAATTAGTTTGAAACTTGTGACAAGAACTCTTGCTTTTATTAATTCATTAAAAAACTTTATCGTTTTTCATTTTATTATATGACCTATCATTTTCTTTGAATTATAAAAACAATTATTTCATTCTGATTTCTTACTTGTGTGCAAAATCAGGGTTGTCATTCAAGAATTTTAAAAATCCTAGTAATTTCGCAGTTACCAAATGTTTTCCCGGGCATTTAAATGTAGAGATTTAAACTTTAAAAAATGTAAAAATTAAATTTTCAAAACTGAAGAACTAACACGATTTCCTTATTGTACAAAATCGAGACTTCCAAAATGAAGCAATCTCCAAATAAAAAACATTTAAAACTGCAAAATTCTATGGTAAATGCTATTATAATTGCACAGTTTTTATTTCAATCTATTTAAAACATAAACCTCATTCTAATTGTGAATTTTTAAACTCAGTTTATTCGAAATTAAAAGGTACAAAATCGAATTGCTTTTCGTAAGAAGTAGATTTCTGTATTTAACTACTAACAAATGAAAACATCTTTCTAAGATTATATGGTAGATATTGGTTGAAACTTTATTAATTAGATTTTTATTGAATGTGGTTGTATGTCACTCTACAAATATTTCAAGAGGGAAATAAAAATCACGGGACGGATGCTTTCTGATTAAATTAGGTTTCTATTTTTAATAAATATGGAATTACGACCATTAAGCAAGATAAAATATTTTATTGCGGTAGTGTACAATTTTTGTTGCTACTCACAATTAAATAATTAAGAATATCACTAGAATTCATAGTATACCTTTCAAATGCTCGTAAAACAAATATTCTTCATATATATATATTTATATTCAGTGAACGAATTTTCATTATGGTATCAAAAATATGACAATAATACAGTTTTCAAGTAGAGGTAGGTGCAGAATGGTTCCATTTTAATTACATACAAAAGTCTACTTAAAAAAAACACTTCTCTGATTATTAAATAAAATCTATACAAAAAAATTTAACAAATATTTACCATATAATCTTATGAAAAATTCTTTATTTCTTAGTAATTAAATTCAAAACGCGATTTTTTTTAAAAAGTGCTGACTGATTCTTTTTAGTTTCATCTAAAAATTTTCGTAGATACCATATTACCATAAAGAATACAAAAAATCGCCCCAGCGTGCATGCCTTCTATTTCTAATTGTTTTTTTCCTATTTGAAATACGTCATAATTTGGAAGATTTAATTTAAAATCATTCATTTTCAAACGTTATATTTGTCCAAAATTTTACAGTTTATAAATAATTAAATATAAATTGTTATATTTTTTGCTTCTGTAATTTAAAATTGTTGAGATATAAAGACATTATATTTCAAAGTGTATGAGATTGAGTGGCTTACATCATTTCATTTATGATTTTTTATTCTAAAAATATGTAATATCAAACGTTTTTATTCAATTATTTAACTATTAAGATTTTCAATTGAAAATTCTGAAATTTGTAATGAATAAAATTTTACCATTTTTATTTAAAATTCTAATTTAATCCATTCTGATCAGTTACAAAAGAAGATTCCGTTTTAAACCAGACAATCTTCAATATTTCGATTAGTTTTATGACTTAAGGAGCCTCTAATTTAAAGATTTCTAAAATGATTTCTAATACTTTTTCATAAGGGCTGTTCGTTCCTCTTTGAAAATAAATGTAACAATTGTGATGGATTAATTTGTAAATTGTCAAAAAACAAACTTGCGCGCGATTATTGATTATTTCTATATTTGAAATACTATGTTGCCATCTACTTAAAAGCGTTAAATTGATCAAAAATGTGTATTTTTAATTAATTAAGCACTTCACTTATAACTTTTAATACTTTAAATATGTAAATTTTTCAGAAAATGTCTGGTAACGATTCTCTGACTACAAACCCTGTATAAATAATGAAAAATATATTTGGTTATTATAAATTTGTATGCCTCAGTATTAAATAAGGGTTTAACTACTACTGAAAATTCTGAAAACATTTCAAATTTTTTTTAATTGCTTCGTTTCTTAAGATATTTTGTAGTCTTTAGATATCCTCTGCCATTTCTTAAAATGATATCCTGTAAAATGCTTCAAGATCTTTAGAAATAACTTGAAACCTTATGAAATCCCTTGAAATATTTTTTTAATAATTCGACAATGTTTAAATTCATTCCAAATAATTTGGGGTAAAAATGTAGCTAAAATCGTTCAAATCTCTGTCGATCAAAATCCTTTGGAATTCCTTACAGTCCTTTCATAGGCCAGGTAATTAAAAAATATTCTTGAAAATCCATTGGAATATTCTTTAATCATTTGCAGTTCTCAGAAAATCAACTAAATCCTTTTAAATTTTCAAAACTAACCTGAAATCCTTTTGAAAATGGTATAAAATTTCTTGAAACTTGTCTATATATTTTTAAATTTTCAAAAAACATTTAAGATATTTTGTAATTCCTAATATTACAAAAGCGATTGAGAATTTATTGAAACCTTTCAAATATATTTACAGTGTCTAGAAATCATTTGATCGCTTGAAATGTTCCAAATCCCTTGAAATCCCATAAAATTAATTATAATCTCTTTTTTTAATAGCTTAAAATATTTTGAAATAACTCGAAGTCTCTTAAAATCTGTAGAAAACACTTAAAGTAGATAGAAATCGCTTGAAATATTGCATTTCGAGATGACGGAACGCACCGCACAAAGAGCGTGCATTCATTTTCGCCAAAAATTTCGCCATTAATGTTTGGAAACCACCTTTATGATTCAGAAAGAATATGATGATAATTCTATATATGATATTTAAACTAAATCGTGGTTTAGGTGATTTAAAATCGGTCGCACTTCAAATGTGGAATAAGCGCAAATGTTAATAATTGAAATTGTCGGTTAACAGTGAGAATGATAGAAAAAGAACTAGGAATTCTGAAAACTATTAGTCTAAAAATTATGAGCTAAGATATGGAAAAGAGCCGCGTGGCTGGAAAATACATTCCGAGCCTGCTGACGGAAGAGCAAATAGAATTATCGAGTGAGAGTCGCCCAGGACTATTGAGAGTCATTTAGAAACAACCGGGAAATATTCAAAAAGGTCATGGAATCATGGTAAGTAAATGAATCAAGGGTTTATAGCTATGACCCCAAAAAGAAAAATACACCTACACTTTGGCAGACACCAGGAATCCCCGAGAGAATTGTGTTGAACACCATAAATACGATCCAAAATGTTAGACGTTAAACAAAGAGTATCACCAGGAAGTTCTGAAGTGATTACGTGATTATGTAATAACGTGACGCCGTGAGAAGGAAACGGCCTGATTTGTGGAGAAGAGGCGACTGGATCCTTCACCACAACTCACCGGCTCTTTATTGCAGCTTATTCAGCAACTTCCAGTGAAACACGGTCTCACACAACTTCGGCAGTCCCCATACAGTTCTGATCTGGCTTCCTGCGATTTTTGAGTGTTTCCCAAAATGAAGTATCCTCTAAACGGAAAACGAATTCAAGACGTAAAGGAAATAAAACAGAATCCGACCTAGCAGCTATTCGATATTCCTGATACAGCGCAAGTTGAGATATACTTTCCGAACAGTTTAAAAATAACAGTTGTAAAGAAATTAAAAATTAACAGCGGATTTCATGTTTTAATTTAAAATGTAATAAATTAAGCAATTTCAAGTAATTTACAGACCCCCTTTTTTTAGATTGATTTAACTTGGAAGGTTTCTGATTGAAAATGATAAAATAACGTTCAAATTCACATTTGTTCAATTTCTGTCCAATCTGAAATAATTTAATCTAAAAGTTTTCTATTCTATTAACGCTTTCATTTTGAAATAATATTGCAAACTTATAAAGGACTCAATTTCAATATCATTCCTTTTCAGAATTAAAGGATTATAAAATCAAACCTACAAAATTAAACAATTTTACAATCAGCATTTAAAATTCAACATTTGAAAATTAAAAGTAACTCTGATTGTAAAATTGCCCATTGGAATTATAGCTCAGATAATAATGTATAACTGTCATTTCCCAGGGTCATCTCAGACATAAAAAATTTCCTTCAAAAAAATATTTATCCAGAGAAGTCTCGCACGTGTTCTGCAACCAGAATTCACTAGGGTCTAATCTTCGTAAATCTGGGTCGTAAAGTTTATCACACCACCTTTTGCCACTGGTCTATTTAGCTTGCCGTGCGTGGAAGGAAAAAAATCTGTTCCGTGTAACCTGGTCGTAACTGGAATTCTAGAAGGAATCGGGGACAGTGTTCCACTGCAATAGCTAAGTAGATAAATTGCAGAGTTTCTTCGGTCGACATGCGACAAACTCTGTTCATACCGTCTTCCAGCTATCAAATTGATGGCGCGTACGTCTCTTTTCATTAATACAGTTTCCCTCGTTCTCATCCAATTAATATTCTCAAAAGAAATGATTGAAGGTGGTCTCTAAAATCAAAAACAAAATTCTGAGAAATTCCTGGTTACCAAGTCTTTTCGAGTCATAAAAATGGAAACTTGCTTATCTGAAAAATGGTTCAATTACTTACATAAAGTAACTTAACTTTCTCCCCTATTCACTCTCAGTTCACTTGCTACCTCCTTACATTATTTCTCTACTCTCATTCTTCTCCCTTCAACTACCATCCCTCTCTTTGCTTTTCCCTTCAATTCCCATACTGCAATTATTTCTTCCTCCTCCATTACCCCTCTCATAACTTCCCCTACTGTCCCTCTCCAACCTTACCCCCCACTTCCCCTACTTTTCCTTCCAATATATCCCTACTTATCCCCCACTCGTTTTCTCTATTTCGACACGCCTCAGTTTCCTACTTCCTCGCCCCTCAACATAATGGTTTCTGCCCGGGGTCGCGAAACCCTAAAAAAAGGAAAGACAGCAGAATATAACCATAATCTTAGGCTCAGACGTCATAATTTTCTATCACATTCTTCCTTTTTCCTTTCGCAGTTTCGCAATTATAAATATATTCTTCCTACAATTTGTTTTCGTGTTTCTTATCTTTAATATTCATTTTCGCTTTTCTTTCCTCGTATGCTTTCCTTTATCCTCCAATTCTAATAGGTTTTTCTATAAAATGTCCAGTTCTTTCCTCTGTTTTAAGCTATCTCTTTGACTCTTCAAATATTATCCTATTCTTTTCTCCTTTTCTTTGCTTCCCATTTTCCTCGTTCATCTTTCCAATTTTCTTTATTCTCTCCCTATAACCAATACATTAGGTATTGTCTCCCTTTTCCTCTTCTGCCTTATCTCTTTATCTTTCCTCTTTTCTACAAATTATTAGTAGATTTAACTATACCTCTTTCTTCCTTTATGATATTCTCTCTTCTTGTCTAAGTTAATTCAGGCCTTCTTTTCCCCCTCTTCTACACTAAATAAATTTATTTCTTAATATCTCCTGTAATTTTATTCTCTTGCTCATCTGCAAATACACTTGTTCAAATTAGCGCTTAAGAATTTTTTTTGTTTATAAAACAAAAAAAAAATTTTTTTATTAAAATATTGGGAAGGCTAAAATAGTCCAAAAAACTGATCAGTTTTTCATTAAACTTATTTTCAGTGACCTTTAAATATTGATTTTCTGTTTTCAACTTTTCAAAACATGGAGCAATTAAGCCATTTGTTATAATAATGAATTTAAATAGTGAGGAATCGGTGTTATTATTGTCACGTCCGCGTTGGAATTTTTCATACCTGTCTACCTGCCTATTATCGTCGCTATCGATTACAGCTGGCGCACACGTGAATCAGAAAGCACTACAAAATAAAAAGTCCGAAAAAGCGAAGTTTTTTTCTTTCAGAAGAGTCGATGACTCAACTGAAATATAAAAACGATATGTCTTGTCGAAAATTGTGTTTCATAAAGTTTTCCAAATTCTTGCAAAACTTTAGCTGTTTTCGAGACCAGGAAGTAATTAAATTGATGGAGCGCGATAACGAGGCATATCGACTAGGAGAACATAATAGACCAACTCAGAATTCTTCTGAAAGATCGAGTGCTTGAAGAAAAAAACTTATAGGTATACTTTTCAATATGTTCCGAAAATACTATTTAATGATTTGCGATATTATTCCAATTTTTATGGTAATAACATTGTTGATATTAATAGATGGATATTGAAAAAATACTTTGTAGGATGGAATTAGAAAAAAAGTTCTTATTTTCCTTGTAATATAAATAGTAATTAAAAGTAACTAGTAACTTTTAAATAGTTAATTTTTCGATAAACTTAGTGGTAACGAAGTTACTTCTGTAAATTATTAACAAATTCCTAACTAGTTATATTTGTTCAGTGAAGTAACTGTAACATTCATTACTTTTTTAGTTACTTTAGAAATGTGGCTCACATATCTTTTTGACGACAATCAATGAATGATCACGCACCAAATGTACAGAAAAAATTTTTTTTGTTCGAAATGTCTAATAATCTTTTTTTTGTAATTTCAAACACACCAATCGATTATTCAAAAGAGAAATTGTTCGCTTTCTCTCAATTAACTCTGTGTATACATGATGTTTGGAGCTCATTTCAAAAGCCGTTTAGCATTTACGTAAGATGTTGGCAATTCCGAACAATCAAAACCAAGAAAGATTTTTTTTATCAAACTACAGGAGTGAAAAATAACTTCAAAATCCGTAAAGGTAGCGGCATATACCAGCAAAAGTATTTCAATTTATTTCCAGTGTTGTTTTATCAACTCTTAAATATTAAAACAAGAATCTCGGCTTTCCCAAGAAACTAAAACCACCGGAATTTTTTTATTATAATATTTGGGTTGCAAATAAATTTACAACATATGTGAGAAATAGTGCACTCTAGTAGGGAAACGCATTCAATTTATTTTAAGGGTTGTTTTAACACCCTCTAAATATTCAAACAAGAAAATCGATATTTCCATAAAACCAGCACCACAGAAGTTTTTTTTTATTATACTACTAGAGAAAATTGAATTTTTTATCGCAAATCGCAGTCAACCCAGGTCCAATTTTAAATAAATGTCACTTTGAGATTGTCAAATATCACATTCATTTCGTTGAACCGTTAACATTTATTTGATGAAAATTTTTTTCCTTAATTTAATAACACTTTGTTTCAGGTGTGGACATTTATTTAAGCTATAATTGAGTGATTTCGATTTTACAAAATCTTTTTCCGCTTTTACGAAAAATTTCCACTTATTGACTATCTAGATCTGTACTGCCACCTCTCAATTAAAGAACAAGAAAATTTATTTATTATTATTTTTCATTTACTTTTATTTTTTAATTAATTAAAAAGAGTAAAGGGGAAGTATTACATGTTAATAAAAAGGAAAATTAAGGACTAAGAACTTTTATTATTTATTTTTAATTCAATTTTATTTTTTGTTTAAAATAATTTTATTTTCAATTTTTTTCATTAAAAGCGACTTTCGAATATATGATAAAATATAAATGAATCATAGAACATATAGGAAAGGGGAGAAAGGATTAGTAGTACACTCCAATTAAAAGGAGAATTAAGGACTAAAGAAATTTCTTATAATGTAATTCTACATATTTTTTCAATTAAATAAAAAGAGGGCCTTTGAGGTTACATTGGAGCGGTAGAGGGTATCGGTTGTACAGGATCTGTGAGTGAAGTGGAAAGGTAGCATGTGGGGTGTGGGGATACCAATCTAAAAGAGGGAAAATGCGATTAACCGACGGAACCTTCGTGTGTCTTAAGGACATGAAGCGAACTAAGAGTGACAGTCCTCTGCATTCATCTCACAAGAACGAGATGAAAAAGTAACGGCTGTTACTTTCCTGGCAAAAGTAAATAAAAAAAATTTAATTTGAGACAGTAACGATAAAGATAACTAGTTTCTTTCAGAAAGTAGCTTACTCATAATTGAAGGTAAATATCACTCATGATGGTATCTTCCATTTTATGCCTTTTTAAAGAATCTAACTAAAAAACAATTTATCGTTTTGGCATAGTATAAATTATTTATAGTAGTACATAAATAAATACTGACGGTCATACGAGTCCACTTAAACATTAGATATTCCTTGCTTTATTACTTGTCATTAATGCACAGAGAGATTTCATGTTTCTCGTTAAACGTGAAATCCTAGAACACTACCCTTCTAGGTTTTCCTGTCGGTGAAGCGATATTCAACCTTGTACAGAAAGCAGTGGAGCAAAGGAAAAAGGAGGAGGGAACAGGATCGATCGGCTGGTAATCAAATAGTTCTTTTGACAGACAGAAAAACAGACCTACAATTCTGGTAATCGTCAATTTACCCTGATTTTCTGGTTGAAGCGGTGTTTCCGGTTGATTAAACCTTCTCCTAGTAAAAAGAATTTTATTCCCAATTGCAAAAATCTCTTTCTGCATTCAAGAGAAAAATTTCATAATCCTTGTTCCACGGAATTAGCTTCGAGTTATGTAAAAAATATATAGGTAAGAATAAAAACATTTGAGATGTAGAGAAAAATTAGAATTTTTTTAAACACCACTAACGATTAATGCACGCAGACGATGCACGATTTCATGTACCTGGATTATTATTGCCTAACATTGAAAATATAGGCAATTTGAAAATTCATTTTATAACCAGTTTTTTAATATTCAGAATTTTTCAAATTTTTAAAGCATCCTATCTAAGTAAAAGCATTGAAAATTGAAAAAATTGATTTTGAATTAAACAATCTCGAAATTGATTAATTTCAGATAAAAATTTCGAAAATACTGCAGTTTCACAATGTTCAAAATTGAATAATTTCGCACCAGAATGGGAAAGTCATCTTTTAATGGTTGAATTCAACTCTTTTTTTCTAACATTAAAATTTGTTTCGTTCAAAATATAAAAAAAAGGAATTTTTCCAGAAACTCAAATTTTTCGTTAAAAACTCATATTTTTGTGAATGAAAATTTGATTAACTGGTTAAAAGTTAAATACTTTTTTTTAAAAGTAATTATTTTGCTTACGATTCATAATTTTAATTGAAAATTTATCTCTTTGGTCAAAAATGAGCTTTTGAAATGAAATAATTTGTAATTCAATGCGATTAAAATTTGACAAATTTAAACTGAAAAATAGATTGGAATTTTTCAAAGTCAAGTGCTATTGAAACTTTTTTATATTCAAACGCTTTAAAACTTAAATATTTAAAATCAATTTGAATCATTCAAAAATTCAAAAATTTTAATTTTTAGTATACTTTTTAGAATTCAAATATTTGAATTTTACCTGCAAAATAAAAACTTATAAAAGGGGAAAGTTGGAAATTCAGCGCTCAAAATGTAAATCCAGAACCATACAATTGTAAACATTCAAAATTAACCCTCTACCGCTCACAGTGACATATATGTAACGTTTGGAAGATTTGAGTTTTTTTAAATATGACTTTGAGATGAAGAGCAATTTTTAACGCAAGGATTTACATGAAAGTCAGGACGGTAATGAGCTAGAATTTTAGTTTCGTGTACACTCCGCCATAGGAGTAATATGCCTAAATATCTCAAAATTCAGAAAAAAAGAAAGTTTTAAGGGCGATAGGGGGTTAAAGAAATTATTAATTTACTGAGGTAACAATTTGCAGATAGTTCTATTTTTATCTATTTTGGTTTCAAACGCCATGTTTTTTAACATTTTAATTATATATTTTTCGTGTTTATACTTTATTTATGATTAAAATTCAATCTTAAAAACTGCCAATTATATATTTTTCCATTGTCAATGATTAATTTTTTTTATGTTTAACTAAAAATATTACAAAACAAAAAATTAATTCAAATTTTTGAAATTGCACAATTTTAAGCCATTTAATTTGCAATTTTTTTATTTGAGTCTGTAATATTTAATATTTTGGAACATTAAAAAATTTCAATGCCTATAGTTCGAAAATCTAGTCGTTCTTAAGACTTAAATTTGATTCTGGAGGCTTTAAATTCGGCAAATTTTAATTGCAAATCCTTAAAACTGAAAATTGTGCAACAATAAAGTATTAAATCCTAAGTTGATAAATTTGAAAGTGCCCTAAACTGAAACCAGAGAGTTTTGAAAATTTAAGTCTATATTTATTACATTTGAAATAAACTATCAAAGTTTTCAATATGGAATTTTGCCATTAAAAAAAATGGTCAAGTGAGATTCTCCTGATATTTTTATTATTTGATTTCAAAATTACAAGACTGTGCAATTAAAAATTAGAAACGTCCAAGAATTGAGAGATTTGAAACTAAATATTTTCGGATTTTAAATTTTAAAGCAAAAAAAAGTTTTTTTTTCAATGCCTGAAAAATGTGTTTGTTTTAGAATTGCGTATACGATATTAAAATTTTTGATGGAAGTTATTAAAATTAAAATATGATAAATATTATTTATGCGAAACCTCCATATTGGGAGCCTGCAACACTTTCTGAAATGTGAGCATTTTTATAGCCTTTTACTAAGTGGTGTCAGCTAGTAACATATAATTAGTTCCAAAAGTGCCACACTACATGCAAATACTTCAACAAAGGGCCACTGAATAACGTACAATGTTTTCTCTAACCGTGCCATTGGGAAAAATGATGAGACCAGATGGCACTCTAGCTCAGACCGAAACACATTAAAAATTTCCCACCATACGAGATTACCAATCGCAGCCCAAGCAGATGACTGCCACGTGAGTCGTATGTTTTCAATACTGACTTTTCAGACGGCCCTGCAATTTCAAGAAATGCTGAGTTGAAATTAAAATATCGTGCATCACTCGTAATTTTACACACATCTATTTAAATGGAGCTCAATTTAGAGGTCATGATCTTTCCATTCATACAGCGAACATTGAGCTCTCCGTAAAGAGATGCTTGCCGAACACTGCTTGTAATGTAATATATTATATTGAGTATCATTTCATGTAGTATCAAGCGATATTTAAAACGATTAGATAGATTTTTTTACTAAAAAAATGAGATTTATGTGCAAAAAGAGTCACTGTCGTTTTCGCTGTTAAAAATTAATTATTCTTAAGTATCGTGAACCTCCATAACTTAATTATTCTAAAATGGTTTAAAATTAGGAGAGAGTACCCTACAGTATATGGACTGTATTATATATAGTATATTAAATCAGAAGCAGGACTAGGCACGTCTTTACACGATGAGCTTAATGTTCGCAGAAAGAATAGTAAACCCATGGCCCAAAGCCATGGTTTTGCAAGTCGTCCTTGCGAACATTGAACATCGCGTAAAAACGTATGTAACCCTACGAGTGATGTATGATATTTTATTTCAAATAACCATGTTATGAAACTGCAGAGCTTCCTAAAAAATGAGCGTTAGATAACCCTGCCGAAATGTTGCGAAAATGTTCCATAAAGTGAGTTTTTTGTTAATGATAGGGTTTTTTTGCACTGAATTATACATAATTGAAGGTTTCACAGATTCTATTCTTCTAGCTGAAAACCTACGATTGATGTGGGGGTCATCTGCTTGAGCTGTGATTGGTGATTTAGCATGGCGCGAAATTTAAAAAAGGTTCGTTCAGCCTTATATATCTAATGCCCACTTATCTAGAGGGGTTATAGGCTCATAACATAGTGGTTTTGAATAAATTGAATCAATAGTGGAGACACTATACATGTCAATATATTAAAATGAGAATAATTATTTTACGCATATTTGTGTTTACAATTGATGATTATTTAATTAAAGTTTACTAGCTGCTGTAGGGCGGTCTCTCCTATATGAATTAGAATTGAAGTACAGTCAAACCTGGATTTAATGTCAATTTTCAAACTGACTGTGACATGAAATCCAGTGCCTCAGAACTATTTTATCCCTCTAGTATTCTCTCTCTCTTGAAACTATTAAAATTAATCATTTTCAAATTTTGCATTACGTTTTTTAAAAGTCACTCTTTTTCATAAAATAAACTAATAAGTTAAAAATGAATGAAAAGGCATTTGGACACCACGGGAACAACTTCATGCTGAATAAAATTCGATAAGATGTTAAATTGACGTATAAACTGGCACACTCTCATGATTGGAAAAGTAGCGAGACAAAGCAGACTTAAAAAGCGAGCGAAACCTTGGAGCTTCTATTCGGATAAAATGAATAAATTGCAGATTACATAATGCTAGAGTTCCGGGGGAAAATTACTAAGTCGGTGCCTCTGGAAATTCCCCTATGTACATTTCCGAGGTGCTGGTGATTTTAATCCCACCTTTCGCTGTAGGTACCTCCATCAGGCACTTGGCTGTAACTTCCCTGTGTCGAAAATTAAAGAAAATCTACCTCTCAACAAAAATGCCTTTGACATAAATATTAGTCTGTAACTATCTTAAACATAAGTGAAAAATAAACTTCCTAATCTTTTCAAGGTATGGGGTTTACCCGAAAAAAGTTCAAAATAATAATAATAATCATCATTCTCTTAGTTCTATGCTTAATTAAGTAGATGAATTCCAGTGTTTAATCATGAATAAAGAACAAAGGTGTGCCTGGTAACATCGCACTTGTTTCGCTTGAATTTCGTGCTTTTGAAGATACCGTCTCACTAAAATTTCACTCAGCTGATTCCTCCGAGAGACTATCGTTCAAAAGAATGAGGAGGGAGTAGGTTAAATTAACGCTGCGGCTAATTTGGCGCACCTTTGTTCACAAAATAAATACATGTTTTCAAAAGGCATGTATTAGAAGTTTATTACAACAATCTTTTCAGTATATTTTTGTTTATTTCGGAGCTATAGAATTGAATCAATAAAGAACTGGGATTTTGTGTTAACCTGAATAATTCAACACTTTTATAATCTTTGCTCCTTGAGCCCGTGAATAGAAAAGGGATTTTCATTCAGTGAACGATATGTAGGCGGGTAATTCGCCCAGGCAGGGAAATTACGCATGCGATTATATAGAAAACAAGAAAATAACCTTATCCAAAGTTCTGTCATTTTATATCTGTTTTAACAACTTTTTACTACTCTTCTTTTCAGAAGTTTTCTTTGATTTGATTTATTTTGATCTCACTTTATTAGAGAGCATCGGCAGGGACGAAATTAGGGCAAATTTTCCAACACTCTAAAAAGAGCGAATGAAATAAAATTGATGTCACAAAAGAGAATTTTGCTGATTTTCTTTTATCGAAGATTTTGTTCATTAAACAATTCGTTTAGAGATAAAATTATATACTTAAGACTTTCATAAATTCTGAAATTTTATTATCATTCTGTTTTATTTTCACATGTCAAATAATGCTCTTTAGAAAATAATAGGCATTGCGACTACTCTATACAGTATCGAATAAAGTCGGAGATATTTCTCATAAGGAATCAGGTTTCACTTGTTCTGTATATCAATGAAGATATACTTGATTCTATATACTGAACAGCTGAAAACTGATTTTTTTATAAAAAGATGAGGTTTAAATAGCCTGCGATTCTTCAACAATCCTTTAGTAAGTGAAAAAAGTAATAGTTAGTTGATCAAAATTAGAATACGAAAATGTGTAATTTCATTACAGTTATTGGTCTAAAATGTGCCCTGAAATTTTATTTTATTGAAATATCATGCGCAGGATTTTCTTCTACAATTATAAATTATATATTTTCCATCCCGAATAATTGCAAACTATTTATACTGAGTAACAAACAAAAATCTCGAAATTTTAAATGCACAACAAATATAATGTTTATGTTAGAGAAAAGATTCTTTGATTAAAAACAAAAATTAATTGGCTCTTAATCGAAGAAACGGTTTTTTATTTCCAGGAAAATGACTTTTTACATTTTAAAGTTATTTTTGGTTCAATGAAAAATATTATAATTGAGAAACAGTTTCTTTAATTCAAAACAAATATTTTTCTGATTGTACATGGAGAGAAATTTCAGGAGAATAATTCATGGCACTACTCCTTGATTTTACTACGATTTAGCGCGAGAACTATGATATGGAACTCTTGCTTTTAAAGCATAGGCCTCGGAAGTATCAGGTATTAGGCCACGCTCCTTTTTCTTAGGTCTTGAATTCTATGCTTTTAGATCACAGAGTCCGAGACTTTAAATCACGTACAAAATTGTAGCTCTAAAATCACGCGTTTCCGTGAATTAATCTCTTAAAATTTCTCTCCATGCAGTATCGATAAGTTTTGCTAATCGATTTCATTTATTTTGTTAGTTGCTAAATTAAGACTTGCTATAAATGATATAGTACCTTGGACAATTACGTAAAATTATATCAATTTTATGTAAAAATGATAATAGAATGAAAATAAGACGAGAAAAAGAAATTGCTAATTTGAATTTTGCTTGTGTTTGTTTCATTCTTTTTTCATTTTTACGTGTAATTTACATAAATTTCCCTGCTGTGCAAGGCACACCTCCTATTCTTATGTACGTTAAGCTTATTTTCTGCAAGTACAAATATAATGTAATCAGTCACGAAGTAAATTCGCAATTTGTCGTAACACTTAGTTATTAATAATTATAATTATTACGAAATATTATTAATAACTGAGTATATAATCACTTATCTAATTCAATTAGTAGAACAACATATAAATATGTCGTATTTTGAAAATTTTACTTCAATAATTTGAATACACAATAATAGATAAAAATTAAGAAATAAATATTGTCCACGCTTCAGAAACGGATACCTAATTTTTTGTAAATATTAAAATAATATTAAAATTAAAATAGTAAAATTTGAAATAGAAAAAAGAAAGAAAGATTAATTTCTAAATTTTACATTAAATTCGAAATCAGTGACCTCGAAAAAAACCATGTACCGAGTTTCATGCAAATATCTCAAAGGGGTGCATACTAAAACAATATTTTTACGATGTATAGTAAAATCGCGTTCAGAGAAAAGAATTTTCTACTGAATAATAAATACCCGTAATCCATATTTACCCACCGTGATCCACATAATTACCCCCGTCAACGGTGCTTGATGTTTACGAATATTTAACTGTATTAAAGTCAGTGATGGGTAAGTTACTATTTAAAAGGAACTACACGTATCATTACCGTTACAATTCAAAAATTTAACTTTCGCAAAAATAAGTAGCTAATGTGACTTTTTAAATTAATTTAGTATTTTAGAAACATATATGAGGAATATATATATAAGAAAAGTAATTAATGCTTAATTCTATTTGCATGAAGGATTCCCACTCAGTCACTAATATTTTTCGTCACTTTTTAAAGATAAAGTTGCTAATCACTTTCAAATAAAAAGATCACTTCTGTCAATTCTTTGAATTAATTAAAACAGGGAACCGAAGGGTTTCTGATTTTTTTAAATTCCTTTCAATTCCTTTGAGTTCCTTTGAAACTCATTTGAAATAATTTGGAATTTGCGCAAAATTCCTATTAATTCACCCTGAATTCTCTCATTTATTTCTGTATTATTTGGAATTCTCTTGAATTTTCAACCCTTGCTGAATTATTTTTAAATTACGTGAATTCTTCTCAATTCGCTCAATTCTACTCGTTTCAATTTTTTTACCGTTTTGAATAAACCCTAAAATCTTTTAAAATCACCTCGAATTCTGAATCATTTCATTGAATTCTTTTGAACTCTTCTGATTTCACCCTGATTGTTCTATTTGCTTGAATT
>NC_046664.1:63004313-63028172 GCF_010883055.1 Belonocnema kinseyi
TTTAAATTGATTTGGAGTTCCCCTGAATTCTTAATCATTTATCCTGAATTGTTTCAAATTCTTTTGAATTATTTGGAATTCTCTGGATTTAAAAAACTCCCTTTAATTTGAATTCCCTTGAATTCTTCTGCATTTACTCAATTCTAAACAATTCAATTGATTGATTTAGTATTTTTATTCACGGTGAAGTTATTTAAAATCACAGTTAATTCTTACGCATTTCATCAGATTCTTTTAAATTCCTTTGGATTCTTCTTAATCCATCACAAGTTTAATGAATTCAGTGATTTTTTTCTATTTTTAAATTGTTCCCAATTCACTTGAACTTTTTCCAAACCCACCTAGAATGTTTATATAGGACACCTCACACATCTATGGAAAATATAGTCTCGGTAAAATTTTCTGAAACTGTTGTATAATGTAGTAAATAATACCCCGATCAAATCAAGTCCTTAGACATTGGATCCAAAAAACAACAGGTTTCGAGTTATAAGGGACCAAATGTTACTTTCCATGGACCCGAGAGAAGTTCCACGGACCCTCGATAACTGTTTAGCACCACACTCAGGGATCATGCCGAACTCTCTGTCCCTTTAAATATTTTGTAGTTTGAGACCCCCGAACAGGAATATCCATGTCTGAATATCGAGAAAAGGATACTTTTTTGTGAGTGTTGTACAAAGGTTAATGTTTCATCCAAACTCGAGGAGTTCCACGGACCCTCTAGAACTGTTGGGCACCACACTCAGGGATCATTCCGAACTTACTGCTTTGATATTTTGTACCTCAGGGCCTCGTGATCTATAATGTCCATATCTGATGGACGAAAGATTGTTTGGTTTTTGTTGATGTTCTATCAAAGTTCGGTTTACAAGAATGATAGAAAAGCTCCAGCGACATCCAAGAACTGTGTGGCACCGAGCTTAGGGGTAATGCTTAACTCTCTGTCCATCCAGTTACGATAAGCTCAGTGTATAATCCGCGTGATCGAGACAATATAAACACGATATCAGTGCGCGATCCTGCCGATTAAGACAATACCTGAGTATTGTCCAGCCAGTTAAGGCCAGACTCAAGAATGATCAGGTTACACTAAAAAAAAATTCTGGTTGAACCAACTAGAATTCTGATCAATTGACCTAGAATAGAGTGTTAAATATGCACTTACTATAAATTCTGATTAAAAGTATCAGAAGTTTCTGGTTAACAATTTTCTGGTTAATGTTGCCAGGAATTCGGGTAAATTTAACTAGAATTTCTAGTAAGGTTAACCAGAAGTTTTTACTAGATAGTTTTTTGGTAGCTTCAGAATAGAACGTTCTGATGAACATGGCCAGATATTATGGTAAACTTAATGAGATATTTTATTAAGCTCAACCAGATATTCTGTAGACATCGATTTTCGAATATTGAATTTCGATACTCTTCTATCTTCATGGACTCTTCCTAACCTCCTCTAAAATTACATGAAACCCGTGTGATATTTTCTCAAATAAAATAATCTTAGAAATTTTTCCGTCAACAGAGTGCAGTAACTATGTTCGATATATTGTTGATGCTTTCTGTTTCTGAAACTATTTGTTAGAACATTGTTTTTCTTGATTTTACATACTCTTAGATTACATACATTTGGTCAATACCAAAATTCTTGAACATTCACTTTCTTTATTTACTGTCTACAATGTTAATATTGTCAAGAATATTTTTCAAAGATACGCAAAAAGTATGTGTTTGGTTTGGAAGTATTCCGGTAGAACTGGTATTCAGACGGATAATGCTGTATTTTTTATAGTACAACTAAATTCACTGTTCAATATAATTATTTCTACTTATATACAGTCTGTCAAGTTAAAGCGATTGAATTGAACTCTTCTACTAAAAACGTTTCTTTATTATTAAAATCAGGCTTATCAATCTTCGATAATTCACGGAGACCTTGCAAAAAAATATTGCAACTGGACACAAGACAAGCGATAAGGCCTTGCCGTAAATAACTGAAGTTAAGTTTATTTAAATTTTAGAAATGGAAATGAACCATTTCCATTTCTCACTTTATTGAATATTAAAATAATAAAAAAATGCCCGACTGCTCTATTAAGCAGAACGACCTACCGGTTCGCTCGTTAGGATTATAACTAACCTTTTGTCGCAATGTTTCTCCCAGTAGCATAGGTACCTTGCATTACTCCGCGGACGCATATCACTGACAATGCTAGATGCAAACAAGAGAGCTTCCTGGAGACTTTCGTCGGTCGAAAGATTAATTGCATTGTATGCTTACCTATAGAAAAATTCCAATGCTCTACATCCCCCCCTTAATTGAACTTTAAAGGTTTGTCTTAAGGGTGATGGTTGAATCCGAATTTTAATTTTTTTATAGGTACGGCAATGATTCCATATATATTTTTTCCGAAGGATTTGTGAACGAAAAAAAGAAATCTTGTCGAAGATCCGGGGTTTTGCGAGATGCTCGGATCAATAAAATGTTGAAAAATCAAAGAATTTGTTGAGGAAATGATTATTTTCTCGACAATTATGAATTTTGCGAAAGATAGAAACCAGTAGATAGCAGACGGCAGCATTTGAAGGAATAGAATCGTTTGCTAATTTATTTTTTTACTCACAATTCGGACATAATAGAAGAACTCTAGAGACCTAACGATGTTCTAAAGGGCCAGGTCTTGATGATGGTGTCCTTAAATTTTGCGAAATACGTTGCGAAATGGAGCAAAAAGCAGAGAGAATTGACATGCCCTGTCTGTGTTTTTGTAACTGTATTTGTGATGAAGCTCCAGGCTAGCTACCTCCCATGTGGAAAAATGTCCGGGCAATCTGGTTACAGGTCTGGCCCAGGTCTGAATTTATCTAGACTGTCCAGTCTGGAAGAACTGATCTGGTTTAGGTCTGAAGCCAGTCTGGCTCAGGTTTGACTTTATCTAGATCGTCTAATCTGGAAAGTCTGTTCTGGCCCAGGTTTGTCACTTTTCAGTTAGCCAAGAACGAAAAAAATCATTAGTTTCATCAGAAAATTTTGTTTACATACTTCACAAATATTACACAGTGTCTAAAATGATGAAAAATAATACATTCAAACTATGAAAACACGACTCTCTTTCTTATTATCTTGACAGTCTCGTCTCGTTCAGGCAATTTTTTAAACTAAAAAAGTATATAGTGAAATTTTTGTATCCAAGTCATCAAAACAATAAAGTTTTCCCAAGTAATTGTAATTCATTGCTTGGCCCTCGACGTGCAGACATCTTGTCAGTTGACGTCACAACTTGAAGTATTCTGACAGTGCTTGGCTCCGACCTCTCGAAAACAGTGCTAATTTTTTTGATCCCAGCCAAAAGTTTCCAGCCAAAAGTTAGTTGTGAAAGCGGAGACATAAAATGTACCAAATCTTTATTAAGTTATTAAATAGTAAGTACAAACCTACTTTTTATCTATTATAAAAGAATAAGTATTAGAAACGCAGTATATTTTTGACGCAAAATTTGATTTTTTACTGATTATATCAAATATTTATATTATATATTTATCTAGGAAATCATGTTTTGCTTTTTGAGCATATCCTCTAAACATGGACTATATAGTTCTCAATGATAAAACATTAATCGATCAGCTCATAACCAGTGGTTGACGAGCCAATCACTCACGGCTGAACAGCTCAAAACTGTCGGCTGACCAGCCCATGTCTATCGGCTGACCAGCCCCTACCTATTGGCTGACCAGGCGGTCTAGTCTGTGGCTAGCCAGAAAAAACGTTACACTTTTGAACTGGCCCAGACCATACCGTCTGGTCAGCGCCAGGGCTGGAAACCTGGCGGTCTGGCCTGGGCCAGGCCAGCGCCAGAACATTTTTCCACGCGGGTTTCACTCAACACGCGGTATCGTGGGTCAAAACTACAATTCTCAAAGGGGAAAACCTCTACTGGGACATTGACTTTTTGACGAGACTATCATCAATCGATATTACTTAAAAAATAATATGACACATGTCCCGGATTTTATGGTCCCTTGTAAGAACTATGAGCGATTGTAAATCACATTAGCCAAGGGTGCAGAACCTCTATCGGTTCGCTCGCATTGACTTCCATCAAGCTCCGCTGGTCAAGTGGAAAAGAGCCTGGCTGATAACCACGTTGCCGTGAGTTCGAACATTGCATCACCTAGGTACGTGATAATCTATGACGATTATCATCCGCAAAAATGTAAAAAAAATTATGATTAGACAAATAAATTATTCGAGAAGTGTCTGCATGATATTTATTTCCCAGTAATATTTTTCAAAAAAATTTTTTATTCGATGGGAAAGCAATAAAAATTATTATTTGACATGTTTAGAATATGAAAAAAAAATTGAGAAAAAGATTAGTACCAACGGCAGCGTGGTTGTCAGCCAAAATATTTTCCACTGGACCAGCGGAGCTTCATGTGACTCAATGCGTGCGAACCGGTAGAGGTTCTGCACCCTTGACTAATTTGATTTACAAACGCTCATAGTTCTTACAAGGAACCAAAAAATCCGGGACACGTGTCTCATTATTTTTTTAAGTAATATCGATTGATGATAGTCTTATCAAAAAGTCAATGTCCCAGAAGAGGTTTTCCCCTTTGAGAATTGTAGTCTAGATCCACAATACCGCGCGTAGAGTGAAGGTAACAGCTAGCATGTCAATTATCTTTGATTTTTGCTCCATTTCGCAACGTATTTCGCAAAATTTAAGGACACCATCATCAAGACCTGGCACTTTAGAACATCGTTAGGTCTCTAGAGTTCTTCTATTATGTCAGACTTATGAGTAAAAAAATAAATTAGCAAACGATTCGTTCAGATTCTGCCGTCTGCTACCTGCTGATTTCTATCTTTCGCAAAATTCATATTTGTCGAGAAAATAATGATTTCCTCAACAAATTTGTCGATTTTTCAACATTTTATTGATTCGAGGATCTCACAAAATCTCGAATATTCGACAAGTTTTCGTTCTTTCGTTCACAAATCCTTCAGAAAAAATATACGTGAATTCAGTGCCGTGCCTATAAAAAAATTCAAAGTCGGATTGAGCCAACACCATTACGTTCAAAAGGTTCTCTTGATCTTTCTTCTAGGTATATTTGTTCCAGATTCTAGGCTGATATATATCTCCGGTTGTACCTCGGTAACATATCTAGTATTGCCATTATTCCCAAAGCTAAAGTGTGTATAGGAACAGTTTCTAATTAAAATTTTAAAAGTATTAAGTAATGCTCTTACAATCCCTCACTTATAAGCTATAAAAAAACAATTATTCCCTATGCAGTATATCCTGCAATATGTAACTAAGTATAAGCCTTTTCTGTCCACGTTAATGTTCTTTTCTGTTTAGCTATTACCTCTATTCTTTCATTCAGTTCTTCAATAGTGGTTCCTAGGGTCTTTCCATTTTCAGAACTTATTCTTGTTTCGGTAATCAGTTCTAACGGAATCTCTTCTTTGTCTAGTTCACTTAAAGTATGATTTAAACCTACTTATATTTTCGCACTCATGATTTTATTCAACTCCATATGACTAATATCTATTTAAGTGCTTGGTCTTAGTATTACTAAAGTCGTAATCGCAGTACATTCACTATCCAAATATAATATAAAAGAACCCTTCATACGTAAATTACGGACATAATTAGTACTGCACAATATATCTAACATTTCTTCCGCAGGTTCTGTAGCTAACCAATCTTGATTACTCTTTAAGTATCACAGAAAAAACGAAAGATAAAGTTTACACCGACGTGGCGAGGTTATTGATGGAATTATAGGGCTTATGTTGTTGTAAAAACACACTATATGTAAGGGAATCAATTCGCTCTTATCCTACCAAACATTTGTTATATGTCGTAGTTAAACTACGCCCACATACCATCCCAGTAGTTTTGTCTAGACGATGTAATTGAAAACTACCAACAAACATTTTACTCTAGTTAAACTACCCCCGTACACCTTGCTCATACTTAAGTCTTGATGACGTAGTATGTAAGACATGATTAATTAGTTTCAATAATTATTCATGTCCTTGGAGATGTTACTTTACGGAGAAAATTTTCTCATTAAAATTTACCCAATTAGTTCGTTAAATAGAGGACATTACTGAATATAGATACAGTCTACAATTATTTTAGGATTTAATACAAAACAAAACTATAAATATTACAAAAGAGTTATGTAAAATCTCAACTCCAAAATTGAAAATTCTGATATGTAATCATTGATACGCGGAGAGAAATCTAGTTTGAAAACATGGGGATCATTGTTAGAAATAGATGACTCAGTCTAAGAAAAGTAAAGAAATTTATTTTCACGTTAGGTCATCTCACAAAGGTTAATATACAAATATTAAGGATAGGGATTAAATGGTTCAGCCTAAACGCTTGTCGCTAGAGTAACGAAAGGTTCGACCGTTAGGGACTCAGTGTAAGAACGCGTCTAGAGACGGAGGCAGAGTACAGCAACGAAAGGAAGATCGAGCTATAAGGAAAGTAAGAAAAATAAACAGACATTCTTATATTATGCGTTTCATAATAGAATCGTCTGTAGCCGTTTCATTACAGCAGCTCTAAACATATGATGAAACATGATGATAAATTTACCCAAAAAAAAGTTCTATTTTTAATAACTGTACTCAGTTTATCTTTGAAATTATGCAATTGCACATCGGTGACTTAAAAACGTAATCGAACGCTTAAACGTTATGAAAAATCGCGCCCTCGTGGGATTCGAACCCGACCTACACCTAAACATTCTAAAACATAAGCCTATGCCGGACGCTCTAGCTAATTACGCTAATTTATCGCTTGCAATCTGTTGACAACATCTCATTCAACATTTTACGCTGGTAAGCCAGGGATAACAGAGGAATATATTTTTGTTCTATTTTTCGTTTTACACATTTTATCTGAACAGGTGGATTTACAAATGCTCGATGAAAATATTTAATTTAATTAATTTAAATTTTAATAACTAAATGTTTAATTTAAACATTAATTTAATTTATTATTTATGTTCAAATTCTAAAGATCAAAAATTAATGGATTTATTATTTTCAGATGTATTATAAGTAAAAAAATATTTAAATTTGATTTTCCAGCTTAAAAAAAAGAATCGAATAATTATAGTTCTACTAATCTTCTTTAGTAAAAACCTCAAAGTAAAAACGAAAGCAGCTACTATAAATAGTTTATTGAAACATTAGTGTTTAAAAAATTGTTTTTGATACAAAATACCTAAACCTGATTAATGTTCTAACTTTAAAGTTGAATTTGAACATTGAATCGAAGGCTAGCTGAAATTAGAAGAAATAAGTCTAAAAAATGAAATTTTTTAAATGATGAGAATTTTATAAGATTTTGGTAAAAGCTAGTAATTAATTATAAATTTTCATCAAATATAAAAATACGAAATTACATTCCGTAAAATCTCAATCAGCCTATGAATGTAAAACAAAAGTTAATCCAGAGATGAGTGGTTTTTGAATTGAAGCAAAAAAGTATGATTAAACAAAATTATCCAGTTCCGAAAAATAAAATGTAGCGCTACTGCGCTTGCGTGACATTGGTAGTAGCTTTCTGGTAAAGAGTCCCCCAGGTTCGCGGAGTCAACGTTATTTGCTAATACGAGCGTCTCTATGTGCCTCGAATATTTGACATCGCACGACGCATCTTGTTTCGACTATAATCGTGATATATTTTAACGAGGATTTACTAAATAAGCTGCCTTTTACAAAAGGTACCTTATTGAAATGAATCAAAATAAGATCTGTATCACATTTAATTTTATTAGTCGATAAAACAGTCAATTATAGATATAGGAATGATGTGATCTAGTAATCACAACTTGAAACTTTAGAAAGGGCACCTGTACTCGAGTAATAGTCACGAGTACCATAATAATCTGTAATGTAATACAGCACTCTTCATACAAATTATTTTTCTATTTTTCTCCATGTATAAGGATTGTATTATTTTCATACCAGTATATTATAAAATAATACAAGGTAATGCACATTTTTATTAAATGAATGATATAAATTTATTTTTGTGTGATATTAACGATTGACCTAAAAGAAAGTATAGATTGCAGACTTTTTTTTGGAGATTTTCAATTTTATTATGAGAGGAATTACACAACAGTAAGGTAAAATGAGAATCGCTAGCGACATCAACATTCTCAGTGCTGAAGTTTAAAGCCAAGTCCTCCGTACAAACTTTACCATTTTTAAGTTTCGGGTAATATTGTAGGACTTCAGAAAATATTCAAATATATAGACTATCCTTTCCTCTCAATAAGTAAAAACTATTAATACAAAACATTATTGTGAAAATAGAGTACATAGAATTACGTATTTATGTATGTTATTCATATATATAGTTTGCATTTTTAATTTTATTCGTAAAATTATAACCTAATTTAATTTAATAGATTTTGTTTAAGTTTAAGTTAAGTAAGTTTTTAATGTTCAATTTCGCAAAAATTAAATAATTTAGAACTTTAAGCTTACTAAATTTTCAATAAAAAAATTATTCAATGTTTTTATTTACTCTCTATGTATTTATAATCCCGTTTATGAATAAATTGTTAAAATAAGAAAATTCAATGAGACGGGAACCAGATTTTTTTACGACTCTGTCTTACTCGTACTTTTAATTTTAAAGCCGAGATTTTTTCGAGATGTAAGTGTTAAGTTAGCAGTGAGGTTTATTCGTTAGGGCACAGAAAATCGCCGATCCTCCAATGTACACCGAACTCGGTGTTCAATAGAGTTTCAACGTGAAGTGTCGTCTACAAACTGTAAGTCACCTGTCAAGATCATTTTGTCGGTCGTTATTTGAGTGAAACAGATGTTAATAAGCAGGTAAGTTATAATAATAATTACCTAACATTTTATTTCCTCCCATTTACCAGCAACTAAATAGTCTTGAAATAAAAATAGTACTTGGCGTGATGTAATATCCTAATGTAAGGTTAGTCAAAACCTACTATATGACATTCAAACCACCAAAGCCGGGATGTACAAACTAAGTCATGACCGTCTGCATCGAAATTGATGCCTGGTCGTTCGAACAAATTTCCACTAGATTTTCTGCGGAAGTTCAAAGGTATCTTAGATATCTAATCTTGCCGTGGCTAGTGTCATATATGAAAGATGAGGTAAATACAATTCTATAATAAAAACAGAAATTTGTTTTTCGCGATGAGTAGGGATGTAAATTTGCATGAAACTTTAGCCTGATGAAAAGTTTCATGAAACATTGGGAGTTTCGTGAAACATTGCAATGTTTCTAATATAGCGGCGGGAACATTCAAACTGATAAGATAAAAGCCTATTAGGTATTTTCTCTTCAATAAACAGCTAACTTCACTTCGTAGATTGCTGAGGGGAAAATAAGGGAGCAAGTGTATGGGATTCAGTTCATTTTTGCCCTATTTTGCTAATATCTCCGTAAAAGGTAATTTTTTCCATAAAAGTGTGTTAAAAAATAGTTTTTCTTTTTTAATTACTATTTAATGAAATAATAAAATAATAATAATGATTATTAGTTACAAATATATTACAAAAGTAAAGTTTTGTTCCATGCATTTGATCCATTTTCCCCCTCAGCTTTTAACAAAGTGAAGTTAACTGATGATTGAAGTGAAAATACCTAATTGAGGCTTTCATATCCCAACTTTTTCCTGCCGGCTGATTTGATTTATTTTTCCGGTTTGTACTGTGGACCAATGATGCCAATGTTGGCACCCTGAGCTACTGCGCCTGCGTTAGGGTTGAACGCTGGTTGGCCACACTTGGCGCGCGATTCAAAATTAAGTTAAAAAAAAACAATTCTTGTAATTTAAATAAACAATTATTAAAATATGCACAAGAATGTATTCAAATTGTGTAAATTTTGATTTCAGACAAGAAAAAAGTGTATAACACATATTTTATAAATAATACTTTATTTGCATTGAACTCCAAAAACTGACTTATAGTTCACAAAACATTTTGTAATAGATATATTTGTTGAAATGCCATATACTGTTTCTGCAGCTTGATATATAGAAGTTAATTGTAAAATTCAATAATGATCATATTTGAATTTTTCTAAAAATAATTTCAGCTGAGAATATTGTTCTTTTCGATTAACAACTTATGATTAATTATTTTTAATCACTTTTCCAAGAAATTTCTTTTCGAATTAAATATTTTGAGAAATATTAGTCAGTCTTTCAAATTCAATAAAAATAAACTGTTATTCATCAAATATATGTGTTATAAATTTGTTTTTCTCTGAATTCAAAAGTTACACAATTTGTATACATTCTTGTGTATATTTTAATAATTATTTATTTAAATTACAAGAATTGTTTTTCAATGTAATTTTGAATCGCGCTTCAAAGGGTAGACAACCAGCGCTCAGCCCTAACGCACGCACGAATGAAAATTATTGTCATTTTATTATTGCATTAAATAGTCCCTAAAAAAGAAAAACTATTTTTCAATTGCACTTATACAGAAAAATTACTTTCTACGAAGATATTAAAAAAATAGAGCAAAAATTAACCGATCCCCATGCATTTGGTGAATTGTTATGCCCTCAGTATTTAACGAAGTGAAGTGAGCTATCGATTGGAGTGAAAATACCTTATTGTATATGTAGACGGTTATGACTTTTTCTATACATCCCGGCTTTAGTTTAAATGTTGAAGGGCATGACTAACCTAACTTTTGGAAGTTGCATTAGGAAGTTATCATTTTATTCTAAGTGACTGGTACGCCCTATTAAATGAAAAAAATTTGAAAATTAGGTAAATATTATTTCAGTTGGTTTCCTTATTGACAATTATTTAGGCTAATATCGCAAAGCGAATAGTTCCTTTGACAGGTATTCAGATGGCTGACAGCGCGGTTCAGAACTCCACAACTCTGCATGAGCCAAAATTCAGTCTCCAAATGATACTTTCCCCTAGATGCGCACATGGGCACCTACGTTCAGAGGAATACATCTGAGACTTGAAAACTCTCTCAAATGATCATTGGGAGCCCAATGAAATTCGAGCTGCAACAAATTTAACACCAGCGTTTTTCTGTGGGATCGTACGCGTTAAACTTGATTAGGTGGTTCAAAGCCCGTCACAGCGTTTTCGATTTTTAAAAGCGTTAATATCGTTAAAAGCGTGCGACTCTATAGTATGTAATGTACTGCAATATGATACAATTGTTCAAGTAAAATTGTGTATAAGTACCGACAATAAAATTATAAATTGCATGATATGTGTAAGTATGTGTGTAGTAGTGAAGATGACCTTCCACAGAATCTGCTTGTAGCAAAAATGTTTTTTTTTTTTGCTGGCACACGAAATTTTTTATGACTGAGATGTAGAATTCACATATTTAAAGCGGTAGACTTTGTTTTCTTTGATTGAAACTGTATCTAACAGTTCGACTCACTTTACCTAACTGGTAGATAATCTACATCTCATTTAACCCAACTGTCAGGTCATCTTTATTATCTAGCTGTATTATTTCTCACTGAATTGCGAATTAAATTATAATGCATTTATATCAATAATTGACATTTTAATATCAAATATTACCATGATCCGAAAATTACTAAATAATTTGTTTGCGGAATGTAAAATACACGAAGGCACCCTCCTAATATTACAGTCTTGACGACACGGTTAATACAGGGTAGACACAAGATTGAATTTTCCAATTTCCATGACATTTCCCTGACATTTAGATGAATTTCCCTGACAGGAAAGTATTCCAAAAGCGAATAAGGTTTCAATAATGTGCCGCACAAAACAATGAAACCAGCCAGAAAAATGCGCTATACATGGGAGAATGGATAAATTAAGCAAAGGACATGTATCAAAACTATCAATAACTAACTTCAAATAAAACATTAAGACTCGAATTCTTTTTTAAAGAATGTTCATTGAAAAAATATTTATATTGATAGTATGAAATGCTTCCCAAATAATATTAAAACATATTCATTTCTATTTTCCCTGACAGCTACTTCATTTCCCTGATATTACCCTGACAAACTTTTTCCCTCTGAAATTCCCTGACACGGTCCTACACCCTATAATATAGGACCTGATTAATTAGTTTGAATAAGTACATACGGAATTGCTGACGTTTAATGAAATTCAGATCGTTTTAGTCTGATCCAAAAACTACCAATTGATTTTTTTTGTACAGTAATTAGACTATCCCCAACACACACTTCTCATACTTTAGTTTAAGGGCTGTGGTTGATAGGACCTGGATAATTAGATTGAATAAGTACATGAAAAGGGACTTACGATACAAAATATGACAAAAAACTATCCACCTATCAACCTTCAGTTCTAGATATTATCGATCAGGGAGCCCTTAAATACAAAATATCAAAAAGGATAGAAAGTTCGGCATGGTCCCTGAGCATGGTATCAGACAGTCCTCGAAGGTCGGTGTAAATCTTCTCATCTGCATGAAAAGCGACATGCGATGCAACACCGATGAAAAAGTACCCTTTTCTCGACCTTTATACATGGATATTATTGTTCGGAGGGTCCCAAACTACTAAATACCAAAGGGACAAAGAGTTCGGCATGATCTCTGAGCGTGGCGCCAAACAGCCCTCAAGAATTCTTGGGACTCCTCTCGCGTCTATGAAAAGAGACATTTGGTCCCTTCTATATCGAAACCTGGCGTTTTTTGAACCAAGTGTCTAAGAACTTTTTTTAATCAGGATATTAAAAACTACATTATACTACAGTTTTAGCCAATTTGACCGGTACCATATTTTCTATAGCTGTGCGCGGTGTCCTTTTACCGAGATCTTCTAATTTTCCCGACAAATTCTCTTGATTGTTTTAATTCTCGCTAATTTTTTTTTTTAAACTACTTGAATTCTTTTAAATTCGCTCAATTCTACTCAAGTTAGTTGTTTGTAAAATTGAATATCTGTTTTTTTAATTAATTCTAAAGCCTTTACAAATAACCTTGAATTCTTAAGAACTTTACCAAGTAAAAAAGGTTGTGACAACCCTGCATATTCTTTGTTTATTATCAACAGCAATAATTATTTGAAAGCTTCGTCGTTCAATTTACAAAATAGCCCACACAATTTAAATAGTGAAATTAAAACATAGTTGTGAACTATATTTCAATAGTAACTAAAGAAGTAACTATTTTATTGTTACTGTTACTGAAAAAAATGTAACTAGTTGTACCAATTCGTTACTTATATTTATCAAAGTAACTTCGTTGTCATTGTCGTTACTAAAAAAATCTGCCCGCTTCGCGGAGACATGCTCATCGCGGGCTATGCGCGTGGCTCGCTTCGCTCGTAAGTTTAAGCGCACCTAGGGCGCGCGACGGTTGAATCTCGTGCTTCGCGTTCGATAATAGGTTACCTCGCGCTTCACGCTCGGACATCTATTCTTTGCATTTGGAATGCTTGAAAAAAAACTTTATCAAAAAGATCTCTTTTAGATGGAAGTATTTATATGCGTCTTTATATTCTGAATTGTCTACTTAATTAAGTATAGTCAAAGATTAAGTTTCTCAAACCTCTGTAGGCTTTGAGGTACACATTCCCATCGTGACACTCGCGCTGCGCGCTCGATTTCCGACAGAAATTTGTAAACAGGTTTTGTTGGATTTTTTTTCTCGTAACTTTCGTTGTTTTTCAACACATTTTTTTTAATTTACTTTTTTCCACGTTATATTTCACGAATAAAACAAAAAGTACGCGTCCTATCAAGAAGTGATTCTTAACGAAATTGTAGATCTTTTTTGGTATAACCATTTTTGTTAATTGATCTTTTTTCGTATCCTATATAGTTTGTCCACAAAATGGAATTTTTTATTTTCCAATATTTTTTGTGCAATCAAAATTTAAATTTTCGATTTTTGAAGAAAATCCAAAAATTGGTTATGATAATCTTGTAGGGCTTTCAAAAAGAAATATTTTTCTTCTCTTGACTTTTTTTCATATCCTGCGTTTTTCAGCTTCAAATTTTGATTTTTGCTTGATTAAAAACATTTTGAAAACGCTATAACTCTGAGAATTTTTATTTTATCGAAAAAAGTCATAAAGATAAATTGTTTGTTCTTTTTAATACTATAAATACCCGTACATAGGATTTTCAAATTCAGAAAAAGTTGTCTCGAAAATTTTCAAAATGCGCTTACTCTTTGAATTTTGATCAAAAATGGCTGGTTCACAAACTCGTCTTTTCTTTTAGGACCTAAAAAAAAGTTCTAAAGATGAATATGATTCGTTCATTTTTTCTAGAGTTGTCGGGTTTACGGACGGACGGCCGTACGGACAAACAGACAGACGCCATCGTGAAAACCTGATTTTCGGATTCAGGGGGTCTCGAAATATGGAGATCCGTTGAAAAAGTATGATGTCAAATTTCCGACAATTCTAATACTTTCTGAATCATAAATGATGAGAATGTAAAAAAAAAAACTAGTTAAAAGAAACTAGTTACTTCGCATTACAACAACACGAAAAGAATGGTATCACCGAAAATTTCTATTGATAGAAAAGAATAACATTAGAATTCTGATTGTGAAAATTTTTTAACAAAGAGCCACCAAACTTCGATTGAATATTGAAGGACATTTTTCACTCGATTTGTTTCAAAAGCTCTGCATCACAAGAAGTGGTGCAACCTCAAATGATAGCATTTTCAAAGGTTTTTCAATCATGAAAATAATAGAGAAGCGAATGTATCGATTGATCATTCCTTTGATTTCAGCTTACATGGTTCTATGGGTGCAGTTAAACCGCAAATGAAATTATTGGTTACGATTACTGGATTCTCCTGGCATTGGAAATTGAGAGGTTTTGTCAACTAATTTCCAATGTAGTAAAATATTAATGAGAATTAATGAAATCGTAATCGAACAATAATTATAATTAATTCCCATGTCCAGACTGTCCCTTAAGAGCGATACAAATCATTTATCTCTTACTTTATTGCTCTCTATAATACTTAAATATTTACCTCTCGCAGTGAAATAAAAAGCACTTAACAAAACGTGATTTTACACATGGAAAATACAAATGTAAATAACAGTTTTAAGAAATGCTTGAAAAAATGAGAATGGATGATTTTGATTTATAAGTATAACAGCTAAATACAGACTTCGCATTTTTTTCTATCTCCTATTTTTTTCTCTTTTTAAAAATTCCTTATTTTTAACATGTTTCGAAAAAGTTCCTTTTTTTCGTGTTTTTCTTTAATGTGAACTGAATTACTATAACCTCATAAGAAGGTCTAAATATTTTTCATTGAAAGTTAATTATTTTTAATTGAAAAGTCTACTATTTCATTTTTCGTTGAGAATTCACCGCTTTTGGTTAAAAATTTTACTGTTTGGTTAAATATTTAACTTTTTTTGTAATTAGTTGTTGTTTTTAATTCAAAATAAATGTTTTAATTTGAAAATGTAAACATTTCATTTTTTCCTGTGAATATATTGTTTTTAGTTAAAATTTCGTCGTTTTTTCCTTGGAAATTTATCTACTTGGGTGACAGTTTAAATAGTTTGTTAAGCATTCAAAAAAAAAGTGAGCGCGTTTTCAAAATTTTTGAACGCACATTTTTTCAAAATTTCAAAATTCTATGAACGTTTATTCATAGTACTCAAAAACCCAAACAATTTTTTTTGTGACTTTTTTCTATAAAAAGAAAATTATCATAGTTAGAGCATTTTCAAAATAAAAATAAATAAAACTAAAATGAATATTTTAAGCCAAACAACGCATGATATGATAAAAAGTCAGGAGAAGAAAAACGTTCCTTTTTGAAAGCTCTACAAGTTGATCCTAAAAACTTTTTCAATTTAGTCGAAAAGTTGAAAATTCAAAATTTGATCCTACCAAAAATTTTTGAAACAACATTTTTTCAAAATTCTATGAATATTTATTCAACCCAAAAAATGTATTATAATGACTTTTTTCTATAAAAAGACAATGATCAGAGTTAGAGCATTTTCAAAATCCAAAAAAACAAACTAAAATGAACATTTTAAGCCAAAAAACGCATGATATAAAAACAATACAAGAAAAAAAGAACGTTGCTTTTTCAAAGCCCTACAAGATTATGATAACAACTTTTTTAATTTGGTCGAAAAGTTGAAATTACAAATTTGATCGTACCAAAAATTATGAAAAAGCTAAAAATTCCATTTTCTTGGTCAAACTATGCAAGATACGAAAAAAATGAAAAAGCTAAAATTGCGCGCCCTGGAAAGAACTACAAATTTATAATGAATCACTTTTCGATAGGACGCGTAGTTTTTGTTTTTAGTCGTAAAAAACAACATTAGTATGATTCAATTTTTATGCATATTATGCATTGTAATGATATACATTTATTGAAGTGATACATTTTTCAGAGCAGATTAGAATACAATTTAAAGCAACATACGAAACAAATATAAAAATAATCACAATAAATACAACTTGCTCTTTATTTTGCAATTTTTTAATAAGCAATCCCAGACAGAGTTACATAAAAATTATATTATATTTGATATAAAAGTGTTGTGTATAATGCAGGAAAGTTGGCATGTTGAATAAAATTGAGTGCGAAGCACGAGATACGTGATGAGAATGTGTTCGTTAAAGCCGAAAGAGCTTTAACAAAAAAGAGTTCAAAATCGGGAGAAATGCAAAGACCAAGCGCGGAGTGCAATTGCTATCAGTCGCGTTGCGTAGGTGCGCTCAAACTCTCGAGCTAAGCTCTTTAACAGAAGAGAATTCACAATCACAAAATTACAGTGGTAGATGTTTTGAGTCTTAATTTTAGAAGGTTTGCGCAAGAATGTGCGAAAATATAAAGACCGAGCTACTATTTTTTTAAATTGAAAATTAAACTATTCTATTTAAGATTGGAAATTACTCGGGACTGAATGACCCAACGGGAGACGAGGAAAAACAAATCAACGAGGAAGAAGAAAATGATTCCTATATACAAATAGATGTAACCGATGAAAAAGACGATTTCACGTTTGACATGGAATTGGAACGGTGCGAAGCAATTCTTAAAAAATAAACCTTGTCCCAAACAGGCGGGGGGGGGGGGGGGGCATAAAGAAGTTAAAATCACCCCACAATGATACGAGCCTGCGAACCCAGGACTAGGAGTGGATAGAACCATGATCAACTTTCTAGTCCTAATACCCAAATCCTTGGCACCGAGAACCCAGTCTTGTGCTACTGGCCCGTCTGATAAATGGCAAACTCGAAAGCTCCACTCACAACCCCTTTGATACCTAACAAGACGCCCCATCGCCTCAGGATGATAATCTCCTTGATGTATCTTCGACATCAGCTGCTTACGGCGTCTTAGCTTCATCGCCTAAATCCATCGCTTGATTAAAAGTAAAACTCCTTTGTTGAAAATTCATTTTGTCTTTTGAAGATTCATAATTTTAGTTAATAATTTCACTGTTTTGTTAAAAATTTAATCATTTTCTTAAAAATTTAACTATTTTCTTCAAAAGTCATCTTTTGTGTTAAGACCAATAGAAAAAGCATTATGCAAGGGGGGTTAGAAGTTCCTGCAACATGTATCACGTATTTTGTGAATTGCGCCGGTAGAAAATTTAGTTTGTTTGGATTAAAAACGGACATCTAAAAAATTCGGCCCCTTAGCTTGATAATTCAACCTTTTTGGTTTAAGCTAATCTTAACTGCTTAAGAAATCGACCAATTTCTTGAAAATTCATCTCTGTTGGTTGGCAATGCAATTATTTGGTTCAAAATTCAGTCAGGAGCGTATTCGCCATTTCCTGTGGATTTTACTGCGAAGACCCAGGTGCGAACTGACCGTCGGCCCACGGTCGGGCCAACCCACGGACGGTCAGTCCAACTTTGTGCGCCACTGGTCGGGCCAACCAGCTAAATCATAACGGTCAACCGCCTTTGGCTTCTCCACGTCGGGTCAACATTTGGTCCTATATATGGGCCATCTATTAACATGACGCCGGCCCAACCTTCGACAAAAATTAATTTAAAAAAAAAGTTGTTTTAAAAATTATTATTATTATTATTATTATAAAATCTTCACTTTTTATCATTATTCAATACATAATTCACACACACGGTTACTTACAATTATAATCGCACGCTTTAACGCTTTAAAAAATCTTACTCGTCCAGGATTCGAACCCTAACTAAACTAGTGTATTTTTCCACATACTCTAACCACTCGGCTATCGAAGCACTTGAAGTTTGTTTACAAGAACTGTGTGTTGTATTTTCTTCATAGATTAATTTGAAAAGAGGTTTGACAAATTGGGAAGCTATACTTTGAAAATATTCAGTGTTCGTTGCTTTATTAGAACTTTTAAATTTTGCAGGATTTTAAATTAACTTTATTATATATTAAAATAGAGACATTTGGAATATGCAGCATTATTCCATTAATAATTCTAAATGTTTCATTTCGACATTTTTAATTATGATATTGTGTCACAAATTAACAAATTTTTTTCATTTTTGTTGATTTAAAACTAAAGTTGATAATTTAAAAGATATCCAAATAATAAATATTTACTCTTAAACGTTTCTATATTTGGTTAAGAATTTTTAATGTTTTTTTTTTTTTAATATTTATATATTTCTACGAGTAACACACCAATCCGACCTCTCAATAATACGAGCAGATCAACTGCAGCCGAAAACAAATCTATCGAAATGAAGTAGGTTATGTGCATCCAATGTTATGGGCATATGTGACGTCGGCGGACAGGCAATCTCTTGACCACAGTCGGGCCGACTACAGTTTCACGGTCTTTTTGTAACAATCAACCAGAGTTTATCCGACGGTCTGCTCATACTCCGGCGAATATTTGACCGACCATCGGGTGTATCAAGGTGACTTATGTCAATCCGACTGCTGTATCCAGAGTCGGACCAACCGCATTATTGTGGTCGTAACGACCAATCTGCCACAATTTATCCTATTGTCGTACCATAGTTGGGCCAGAATTGGACTGACGGTCGGCTTTTCGCTCGCCGCCGACGTCCGTCGCCAACGTCGGTTCGACCATGGCAGCTTGAAAACATCTTAGCCCAACTCTGGTTACCGTAAATCGGTTACCATAGCAGGGCCGACTTTGGGCCGATGGTCAAGCTCTGGCCTCCGACCGTATTTCGCACCTGGGGTAAAACATAATTTGAAAATAGTTTTATAGTACGGAGACAAGGGTAAACTAAATATATAACGGAAATGAGAAAGAAAGTTCGCTCTTACACGTTGAAATAAATTCGTTTCCTGCTTACGATCTTTCAACATTTGCGAACCGTTATGCACCTCGTTGCAAATAAGACCTTTCTCTTAAATATTCGTTCAACATACTTTGTCGGTCACTTGATTAAATTATTCGAAGACAGAAGCATCCAAAAGCACATAACTTTTTTGCAACTATATATGCATAAGCGAAACACTTCGTAAAAAGCACTCCAAGTGGAAAGCACGCACTTCTGTGTAATTGCATAATGCATGCGACGCAGTTTCATAACCAGTCATAGGAATAAATTATTTAACCGAAAATCACTTTGACAAGTATTCGATTATCTGTCCACGAAAGAAACACAGTTTTTACAATCCACACGTCAGAAATTGACAATTTAAAATTACAAAACACTACAGTGGGATTCTGATGGTTGAAGTCGATCGGAGCTCTCTTTCTTTCATGTGAGATAAATAGAGACGATTCGGTTCTGTTCAAATTACAGAACTTTTCGTTTCGAAACGATTATACTCATTCTATCTATGTCTATTCAATACTTCTTCTTTGTTTTCATTGTCGAATCGTAGAGCATATTGGTAGCTCCGACAGCGCCACTAATTCAGAAGAAATTTGAATTTGAATGAAATATTAACAAGAAATTTTATAGTAAGTAATTAATTTTAAATTCTTTCTCAATAGCATTGCTCCAGTAACTTCCAGATACTAATTCGCGATATATATTCTCGTTTCAGCTGACGCTGCTGTCAGTGTCAAAAAAGGCTTATTCGATTGCACGAAATAATCCGATCAGCGAATCAGTCCCATTCGCTTCAGTTGGCTTCCAGAAATGGAGCCCCACTGCTGATCGACGCGAGCTCACAATCGTGCTTATTTGCTGTTCGTGTGCTTTCCACTTTCAGTGAACTGCAGCGACGTCATGACACAGTTAGGCAGGTAGGGCGTCAATTCTTGAAAACACTAAATCCACAATTAATAAATCCAGATTCGATTACATTTTTTTTAAATTCATCCATTTTCGCTTAAAGATTCAACTAATCGATTGGAAATTCAACTTTTAGGTTAAAAATTGAACAATTTATAGAAGATTCAACTGTTTTATTGAAAAGTCCTCATTTTGGGTTTAAAATTCATCTGTATTTGTAAAAAGTAAACATTTTTTGGTAGGAAATTGAACTATTTTGTTGAAAATTAAACATATTTCGGCATCTAGAGATGGGGCTCCCTTATATAGTTCTTCACAGAATTGATGCTGCGCCGCAAGTAGGAGTAAAAGAAGCTGCGCAGGGTGAGCGGTGGTCGCTCAGGCGTGGTCAAACAAAAGCTTTTTCTACGAAACGGCATTCTATCTGAGTAATTCCCCACCTCTTCCAGCTCCAAAACCGGCCCAGTCTCAGAGTTTCACTGTTATTAGGGTTCGAAAAACTTTAACTTAAAGGGAGATACGGATTTTCGTATTTGTAACCTCACCCTTGGGGGTTCAAACTTTGTGTGGTGACCTGTGACGAAAAAGGTAAGGAATAAAAAAAGTTATTAAAATAGCGTGACGTAGCTTTTAAACGGCTCCTTTAACTTTTATATTCTCACTGATGAGAGGGCAATGCAATTATATAATCGTCAAAATTTTCGAAGATTTTACAAATGTGGAAAAGAGTTTTTTTTTAAGTTTTAAAAATTTTTATCAAAGTTTCTGGTACAATACAAAAAGACTTGCAAATTATCCTCATGGCATTTTTAATTTCGATTAAAATGAAAAATTTTTTATGCTTTACAACAGTTTGAAACATTTCAAAAAATAGAAGAAACTATTTTTTCGATAGTTTAAGAAATTCTAATCAAAATTCGTACAAAATATTAAATATGTTTCGAAATAATACCAATTAAAATTTGTCAATTTTTTCAAAAATTGAAAATGTTAGATCATTTTCAAAATTATACAATTTTTTACACAATTAAAAAATGTTCAAGATAATTAATAAACAAGTAAATTCGTTATATTTGGATGTTTTGAAAGTTTAGTGAAAGGATTGTCGATATCTTTTTTGAACTGACTCACTATTTTTGTAGCGTTGATTTAGAGCCGAACTTTGAACGAACGGAAACAGAGCCTGTGGATTAATATCTTCGTTAAGTAAAATAGTTTAAAAACTTATTTTTCAATTAAAATTATATTGAGGAAATACTTCTCATAATCCATTCCATTTCGTTTACATCGTTTTATTTTTTAGAGAGAGCCGTCAGTAAAACCTAATTGTCGAGCGCCAATCGCGAATGTCGCAATGAGAATGTAATTCTTAAACCCGCAGCTGTTTTGAGTACCGTTTTTAAATACGGCCTGAAAAAAAATTTCATTTGAAATTAATGACTGTATGTACTACATGCATTTAAATGACAGTTTTCGATTCGAGTTACAATATTGATCATATTTCAGAAAATGCAGTTAAAATGTGCCCGCAGTCAAAAAAAAATTTTATAAACTTTACAATGCATATTACCTCCCTTAAATACTGGGCCTTATTCTAAGCACTTAATATGAGAAATTCTCGCTGTCAAAAATTGTAAAGCTTCAAGACAACTCCATATGATTTCAAGACAGAATTCAATTTTCCATAACATTATCCCGACTCCACGTCAGCTGCGACAGTGAGTATAAATTGTTTCTTTGTAAGAAAGTTTCAATGAAATTGTCATGAACGTTGAACTGCAATCCATTTGCATGTAAAAGAATGTTTAAAAAAGGAATTAAATATTCATATGCATGAACTTTTTTTACTATTTAGGGCAAAAACTTTCAAACTGCTGAATATTTAAAAGTTTATACATCCAAAATGAGCGGGTTTAAACATTAAACGGTTTTTTAAAAATAGATGCTAAAATATGCATTAAAAGAAGAATACGTAAAGTTTGTTACATCTTAAGTTGATTCAGACCAGAGTAAAATAAACACTAATATTTTATGCATTTTAAACAACTTTATTTTTGAAGTAAAATCGATGTCAATTTGAATTTCATATAAAATTTTGTACATTTAATGTGGCGGATTCAATGTATGTATTTACATTTTTTTTGCATGATGAATAATATTTTTCAAAATATAACATATTGATTAACATTTTTGCTACACAATAGTTCAAACTAAAAAATATTGAAAATTCTTCCCAAAATTCCTTTTCTAATTCCGTATAAATAATTTTTATAAAATCCATTTGTTAGAAAAATTCTTTACTATTTTTTCAGGTTATTTATTTTTATTTTGTAATTCATGAGTTGTAACACACATTGGCGCAATGTGATGAAAAAATGTTTAATATACGATTTCAGCCACAATTTTCAACTGGTTAGTGTTAAGAAAAATAAAATTAACTAAATTCGTGAAAGGTTAATCCATGAAAATGAAACTAAATTATATTTCTTCTTGTTATCAACAAATTTCATTTAAAAAAATAGTTAATAGTTACATAGTTTGAAAGTAGTCGTCTCGTTCTTATTAGAAATTTTTTAACAACAATATTAAATGTAATTTTCTTTGTTTATTGTCTTCACTCTTCGTAAATATTCAAAATAATTGAACCGCTGGCGAGCAAAATTGGACGCAGCCGGAATCAGCCTGAGAAGTATTGTCCTGAGTGTCAATTTTAAAAATCTTTCTAATTTCAATTTTAAAGACTGATACTTGTAGACAATTTCAAGGTCCATCTTATTTTTCTTTTGCACAAATTTATAGGTTTTGTAGTTTTTGAGATAATTGTTAAAAAGTGGATTTTTTGAAAACGAAAAATTCCAATCTTTTTTCACTTCAACTCGCGCTAACTTAACTAATTTTCATCATTTCCCGATTTCCCCGATACAAAGTAAGTGTTTAAGTCTTCTGGAACTATCTAAGAAAGAAAACCGAGCATATTGTAATAAACAAAAAAGTTATTAATTTTTTTTATGCAATGCAAAAATCATGAATTTTAACCTTCAAGCGCCTCGTTTAGCGAACGAATTTTAAGCTGCGGAAAGCTTTCAGTGAGAAAGTTGTTCATTAAGGTTCAAAGAAGTTTTCTGGAAAGTTTTAAATCATTTGGATTAATAGTTCAAAAATTATGAATGTTTTAAAATCCAAGCGGTAATCATGACGCTGCCCAAAAACGTGCCTGGCCGGATACGGCCGGATATGATTCGAAAAATTCTTTTCCCTTAGCGCTTAAATACTGGAAGAGATTTTTTACATCCTTTATTTTGGTAGCTTTTAATCCAGTTCGGGGCAGAGGACTTTTCGAAAGATTTTCTAGTTTAAGCGTATGTTTAAAGAAAAAAGTGGTTGGATTTTGCAACTCATCGTTGTCAAAAACATCAACTTTTCCATCAGGAAAAACATGCAAAACGAACGCTTTGCTGATTTGGAAATTTTTTGGCTTTCGCATTTTGCCTTTGAAACATTTTTCAAAATCCTGCAGAAGATCTTCACACTTCTCGGCCATTGCGAATGAAGGTGAACGAGCATTGCGAATCATTTCTACATATTCAGCTTCAGTTTCAATTCGTTATAATTTTTTCAGCTTTTGCGAATATGTGCCAAAATTCCT
>NC_046664.1:63028272-63029758 GCF_010883055.1 Belonocnema kinseyi
GACTGTGACTGCACCATATATCTAGTCGGGAGTGGTGCTGACTGAAAACAGATGATTTGGAGCGATTCGCGCGCCATCTGTTGATCATTCTAAGGACTTATTAAACTACCCTCGTATTAGAGGCATCCCGAGTCGAAATTTAGACCCTATTTTGAAGTTGCAGCTCCTTATTAGAACCTACTTTAACGCTATTTAAACTTATAGCCCCTGCTTTAAACATTTATCTCCTAGAGAATGAAACATTAGGGCCTACTTTGAAGCTGTAACACCTCTCTAAAGCTACTTTGAATCTTTAGAGCATATATTTTCATGACTTAAGGCCCTACTTTGACACTGCTTAACCTCCCCTTTAATACTGGCCCTAAATTGAATCTTTTGAACCTAGAATGTTCGAACTTCATGAAAATAAAGTAAAAATTATTTTTTACTCAGGTTAATTGATCTCATTGGTCACCTTATTGACTGAATGCACACTCTATTAACAAAAATATTTAATTCAAGATTTAACCTAATTGTCAATAATTATTCATATTGTTATATTTTTATATTGTTATAACAGTCATGTAGGTGATTGAGAATCACAACAAATTATAATAAAATATTTTCTATCGCTAACAAAAAATATTATGAATGAAATAAAAAATTTGAAAAATATATTAAAATATATATATTTAATAATTATAATTAAATTTACTGAGTTTTATTAGATTTTTTCTTAGAGTATTGCGGTTAATTTGTTTGCAACGTGATTTCATGGAGAAAATAATTTTTTCCCAAGGAGCGCAGTACCACTTTTCCAATAGTTTAGTCAATTTTGTTAATAAACCTTAATTATTGAGAGTTTCTTAAACACTTTCTAAAAGAAATATTACTATTTACGTGTCTACCACTTGATTTAGTAGAAAAAATAATTTCTTTTCGTGAGAAAATGTTTACTGTTTTAATTTTTTATCATATTTATTGAAGAATACAGATTATGAACCTTGAATTATTGGACAAGTGATAATGATTTTTATCGGAGACATCCTAACGCGTTGCGTTAGCTGAATCGGGTAGGGTGTTTAGGCGTTTAGTAAATCTCAGTTCGTGCGTGTGCGATCTATACAGTCCCTACTTTGACAGTAAACGTGGAAAAACAGACGATTTCTGACACTTTTAGCGTCAAAATAGGGTTAAAATTACACTGAAATCACTGCTTATTCAGAACCTACTTTGCAGATTCGAGCGCCTACTAAGATAGGAGTTACGGCTTCAAAGTAGGGCCTGAATTTCGACTCGCGATAGGTGAATATTAATTGGACCATGCCTTTTTTGGACGAGGTATGATTGTACTGTTTCTGTTAAAAAACAAATATTATAAGTTAAAATGTTATTTTAAAATATGAAAAAATGCTGAGAAGTTTTCTTTTTAAATTTGGATTTCACATCATTCACTTCAAATACACTAGACATTCAGTTGCGAATCTGTTTTGATTTGAAGTTTATA
>NC_046664.1:63029858-63032016 GCF_010883055.1 Belonocnema kinseyi
TTTTAAATATGTTATGAAACTTTTTTTATTAAAACGCACACAGTTTGTTGCAAAAATAAAAATGATAGTTTATTTGGGATAAAATTGTTTATAAACAATAGTATAATCACTTTAAATTCAGTTTTATACATTTCGTACAAAAATGTGTATTTTTCTGAAAAAATACAATTATAATGACATTTTTGGACATCACGTTTTTTAAAATTAAATTTCAGGTAGAAATAATATAAGAAAAAATGTATTATATTGAAATAAATGCGAATCGATAAAAGATTTGACTAATGTTAAATATTAGTCGATTTACAATATTTTTATGAGTTTTACAAATTTATTGTTAAATAATTTTATTTTTTAACCGTTGATTAACTTAAAATATTATTATAGTAAAAATTAAAAATTACTGTAATAAATAGAAAAATTCGAAAATTCACTCGAAATCATTTAAATCCCGCCATTCAAAAATCTTTAAAAATAGGAATGAGCGATTTAACATTCCAGATCCCTCACTCTGATCCGATCGATTTCGTAAAATCTCTTAAGCCTTTAAATTAAAATTCAAGAAGATTTAGGAAGTTGCAAGAGATTTTTGAGATCTGCGGAAAAATTCGATACTGTTTTTCAACTGTTTTTGAGATCTCCGAGAGTTTGCAAAGTTTAATCTGATTTTCTTGATTCTTAATTTTGGATTTTTTGATTCTATGTAGACTTTAAATCAGATTTCCGAAGTGAATAGCGTCTCATAAAAATTATAATATTTTTTATAAATTTTGTTTCACTATTAAACTATAAATGTTTAAACAAGTTTAAAAAATTTAAAATCGTAGTTTTTCAAGTTGGAAAATGGAACTGAGATATTCTGTCACACCCTAACTCTTTTTCAACTCGAAAAAAAGTATCAATAGATGTTATTTTTGGAAAGCTGATTAATATTTTGTCGAAATGACCCAAAAAATGTAATTATGAAATTATGTAATCATGAACGTTTTTAATTGAACAGCTGGCGACCAAAAGGGGACACGGCTGTATTCAGCCTGAGAAGTATTGTCCTGAGTGTCAATTTTAAAAATCTTTCTAATTTAAATTTTGAAGACTGATACTTGTAGAGAATTTCAAGGCGCATCTTTTTTCCTCTTGCAAAAATGTATAGGTTTTGCAGTTTTTGAGATAATTGGTAAAAAGTGGATTTTTTGAAAACGAAAAATGCCAATCTTTTTTCAATTCAACTCGCGCTAATTTAGCCAATTTTTGTCATTTCCCAATTTCCCCAATACAAAGTACGTGTTTAAGTCTTCTGAAACTACCTATGAAAGAAAAACGAGAATATTTTAATAAAAAAAAAAGTTATTAATTTTTTTTTGAGGCAATGCAAAAATCATGAATTTTAACCTTCAAGCGCCTCGTTTAGCGACCGAATTTTAAGCTACCGAAAGCTTTCAGGGAGAAAGTACATACAAATTTTTGGAATCTCGGGAACTATAATGAACAAAATGTGTTTCTCAGAGGATTGTTAAAATGCAAGGATCCTATCCAAACGAATGCAGATGAAAAACTAGGACGGTTAATTCATTGGATAGATTTATTTCCAACTGACGAAGAAAATGTTCCGATTTGTAAGAAATTTTTGTGTGCTTTTCTATGTTTGGGCAAAAGAAGAGTTGAAAATGTTCAAAAAAAGATTTTAAATAAGCAGCCTTTAAAAAATTTGGCAGGTGAAGTACGCGACAGTTGTCTTAAATTAACAGAAAATTTGAAAAAAAAGATTGAAGAGCATTGCGTATCAATTCCACATCACAGTTCACATTAAAAACAAAATTCTACCAACCTAAAATATTTTGATAATCCTTCATTAAATCTTGTAAAACTTTACAAGTTATTCGGAAAATATTATAAAGAAAAAACGGGGGCTAAATTGACAATAAGTCAAACCGTTTATTGTAAGTATTTTAACCAAAATTTTGGCTTCAGTTTTAAATTACCTAGCCAATACTATCTGGAAATAATAGTCCATGCTGTGAATTTGATTTTGCACAGAATTTGCCACTACCAAAAATACCCCTGTCCGCGCAGTTTTACCTACGTTTAGCATGGCTTTTTCTATTTAACGTACATGTACATACTACGAACCAGAGTTACATGTTCCCTATTCTTGAGGGAATTG
>NC_046664.1:63032116-63059716 GCF_010883055.1 Belonocnema kinseyi
TTGAAAAAATGGCTCGGTGGACAGAGATTTCCAGACAACGAAGACGTCATTGCCTCTGTAAGTGCTTATTTTGAGGAACTTCCGAAAAAGCACTTTTCTGAATGATTAAAAAAACTTGAAAAGCGATTGATCAAGTGTATAGAGCTCCAAGGAGATTATGTTGAAAAATAAAAAAAAATTTACCCAAAAATAATTGTTTTTATACTTCATTCTAAGGACTTATTGAACTACCCTCGTATTTGATAAAATTTTTGAATTGAAAAAATTTAATATATCCATAATTCTTGTTTACTTTTATACTCAACAACCATGTAATTAAGTAGTCAAAGATGAAGTTTCTCAAAGCTCTGTAAGCTTTGAGGTACACATTCTCATTGTGACGCTCGCGCTGCGCGCTCGATATTCGACAGACATTTTTAAACAGGCTTTGTTTAATCTTTCTTTTTCTCGTAACTTTCGTCGCTTTCCCACACATTTTTATTTTATTTTTTTATTTTCAATGTTATTTTTCACGAATAAAACAAAAAGTACGCGTCCTATCAAGAAGTGATTCTTAACGAAATTATAGCTATTTTTGGGACAACAATTTTTGTTAATTCATCTTTTTTCTTATCTTTCATAGTTTGACCACAAAATGGAATTTTTTTATTTTTCATTATTTTTTGTGCAACAAGATATATTTAAATATTTGAATATATATTTGAATAATTTGAAAAATAATAATATTTGAATAATCGATTTTTCAAGAAAATCCAAAAATTTGTTATGATAATCTTGTAGGGCTTTCAAAAATCAATGTTTTTCTTTTTCTCAATTTTTTTCATAGCGTATGTTTTATGGCTTCAAATTTTGATTTTCAGTTGATTTAAAATTTTTTGAAAATGCTATAACTCTGAGAATTTTCTTTTTATAGAAAAAAGTCATGAGAATAAATTGTTTGTCCTTTTTATTACTATAAATATCCGTACATAGAATTTTCAAATTCAGAAGAAAATTGGTCTCCAAAATTTTCAAAATGCACTCACTTTTTGAATTGTCATCAAAAATGAACTCGTCCTTTCTTTTAAGACCTAAAAAAGTTTTACAAAAGTGGATTTTTTGGATTCAGGGGGTCTTGAAACGTGGAGATCTGTTGAAAAACTGTGGTGTCAAATTTCGGATAATTCTAATACTTTCGCAATCATAAATGATGAGAATGTAAAAATAAAAATATTTTTTATTACTTATTAATTAATCCTCATTAATAAACGTCAAAAACATTTCTATCTGGACGAATTCACATAGAAATAACATCACACGCGTAGGTTGAGCGTTATTAAAAAAAATTAATCTGAAAATTTACAAAAAACAATGTTTTTAACCAAAAATTAAAAAAAAGCTCTTTTTGCCTGGAAATCTTGATGAAGTATTTTTAAACATTCTTAACCTGACAGAAAGGAATATAACTATGTTGAAAAGAAAACACATTTTTGGAAAAACACATTTTTAGGAGAACAACCTTTACTATATATGTTTCCGTATCTCGTATTTTTTTGAAAAAATGGCACCCTGACCTAGAAGATTTTTTCGATCTAAAAGAACACATATACCAAGTTTCATGCCTTCTATAGATTCTATTTTAGATAATTTCCACTGTACCGCGCCATACACTCCGAAAATGATTTGATTGAATCTAAAACAAAAATTTGTTTTTTCCATCATAGAATACAGTTATAATTTAGAAAAAATATTTAGTTGACCCAACCACATTTTTCAGCTGTATTAACCAAATCCTTTGCTATATTGAGTATTTAGTTTATTCAACGAAAAAATGTAGCTAAGTCAATCAAATATTTTGTGGAATCAACCAAAATTTTGTTGCTTTAACAATAGAATGCAGTTATAATATGGATAAAAAAATATTTAGTTGACCCAACTACATTTTTCTGTTATTTTAACTAATTCTTTCGCTAGATGGAGTATTTAGTTAACTAAACGAAAAAATTTGGTAGATTCAATCAAATATTTTGTTGAATCAACCAAAATTTAATTGTTTCAACCGAATTTTCATCGATATTCAAGCAAAGCGTTTTTTCGTTCCAGAATTTTTTTCTGAGCATAACGGAGGATTTTTACTGAAATAAAAAATCTCTGCATTGATTCAATAGATTTAAAGAAGAATTCTATTGAATATAAGGTTGCTTCAAGTTTAAATATCGCTACAAAACGTGCATTGTATTTGAATTGTTCATACGTAAACGGTCAAGGTTGAAAGGATCGAGTGCACTTGGTTGCACTTGATTGCACTTGGTAGGTAAAATTGTCCTCGCATCGTTGCTTCTGCTTATCCATTAAAGACAAGACAAAGATACCCTTTCAGTATCATTTCAATCGTTATTAGAGCCAATAATAAAACTTCGATCCGGGTTTAAGGGGAAGAAGAGTGACGCACTTACCCAAGTAGAAGCGCCTCTTATTTTTTAGTTTTCCTCTGCTCTTTCTTTCACATGTCTTCTTGTCGCATTCATAAAACTTAGAAAGTCACTTTTAATCCATTATTACAAAGTTCAAAGTACACTTCAAAATCCCGATTTTATTTCTATATCAATCGCATTTGCAATTATCAGATTCCACCCCAAGACCAACACAATTCTGTAAACAGATAGGATTTTTTAATATATAAAAAAAAAACAGTGTCTCGTCTAGAAATTCGGGATGAGTAGTTAAATATTTTTGATAAGCTTGGCTAGTATTCCCAAAAATTTCGTACGACTAGTCCATCCCCTTTTTCAACTATACGAGATTTGCGGGACGTCTAGGCACAGTCATACAAAAATTACATTTATAAATGTAGAAAAATATGCAGAAGATGAAAAATACATAAATGATTCAATTTTATTCATTTTATTTAAGAATTAAAAGTTAATTCTCAAGCTGCAATTTGCTTATTTGAAAATTAACATTCCTCTTTAACGTCCAATACTCAAATGTAATTAAATCCCCCGTTCGGGAAAGCGTGTAAAAAGGAAGGAAATTATTATAGGAAATTTTTCGATATTTTTAAAAGTAAAAGTAAATATGACGTTAGATTCGAGGTCACGTTTCATAAAAGGTGTCTGATGCTCACAAAAGGCGTTTGCGTCAATGCAACTCGTATCGACAATGTCGGTGAAGAACAATGATCATTACTACTGATTCAAAACGAGAGTAGCTTTATTACCCATCATGGTTCCACTTTTTTATTCCCAAGGGAATTAAACGTCTTCTATTTTAAATTGAAGTTAATATCAACTTTGGGCATCTAATTTCGGCAAATTTCTTAATAATGCAGATGTGCATTCTTACATCACATACAAAATTATATTTAAATGAGACTAAAGAGATATTCCTCTGAATTTGAATCAAAGAAATTTTCCTTTACTCACAATTATTTATATTTCATTCCCATTTTGCAATATTTCATTGATTTTATAAAGCCTTTATTTTCGGTTCACGAAGATGGAATATGAAAAAAATAATGTATATAAAAAATATTTATTTCTGCAATACATAATAAAATAAGGAACATAAATACTTAAAAATTAATGCTTAATTATTTTAATACATAATTACAAGATTAGCATGAAAATAATTCTACTTTTCGTGACTACGGTAAATACAAATAAACCTGTCTTCGTATTAAAAATTCATTTTCTGCATAAAACCTATACAAAAATACAAATTTACAAATGAAAGGAGAGATTTTGGAAAAATTGAAATCGATTTTCGAATAATGTAGAATAAATTAAATGGTTCTAATTATTGAAACGGATTGTCCCCCATGAAGATGAATTTAAATTTGAGGGCAAAAATACCTTTTTTAATACGAGAGAATAAGCCCGCTTTCGCGTATTTTTCGCGATAAGCAACGCGGTGCTTGCACGACGTCGGTGGTCGGATTCAAACTGGGAAGCTTGCGTCGGGACTGTCGGGACGCGACGTCCCTTCGCTCCGATTGACCCAACCCCTCCAGCCAATCCCCTGTCACCGCTTCTCCTCGAATCAGCCCTTTCCGTTGGACCGCTCGCTCGTGCATGAGGTTTGCAGATGCGGGGATGATATTGGTCCGGGACGTTCGCTCACGTGTTGCTTCACGAGAGATAGATATAAACAGAACTTGACAATATTCAATGCGACGTTTGTGAGTTTTGCGCGCAACTAACTTTAAATAATTCACATTGAGCAAGATTATTCTGATCATTAATTTTTAGTGCACTTTCAACTTTTCACTACGAGTATCAGTATCTTGTAGAGGGTAGAATATTTACTTTTTGGATAACCGAAAACTCGGCAAGATTACGACAAGGGGAAACAACTCTGGTAATCCGTCGAACAGCACGGTTATCCGCCCTGATAATCCCGGAATAGCGAGTAATCCATTGCAATTTGCAATAATTCACTTTCATTAATCCACAATACTAAGTAATACACTTGTAATCCAGATAATTATGGAGTAATTCAGGTAATAATAAGTAACCTACATATAATCCGCTGCAATCCCTGTATTCCCGAGAAGTCAATCGACTTCTAATGCGAGGTAATCCACTTGCAATACAGCCTTACCCACTTTTAATTCAGGTAATTTAGAGTAACCAATTGTGATCTGGGGTAATCCACCACTTGTGATGTGGTGATTACCCAGTATGCCGAATTATTGAATCCATTTTTAATAAGAGATAATCCACAAGTAATCTGGAGCAATAAACTTCTAATCGGTCTAATTTAAAGTAGTTCAGGTAATCCAAGTAATCGTCTTGTAATCCAAGGTATTCTCAGTATTATGGAATAATCAATCCACGTGTAATCAGATGTAGTACACTTGTAATATAGTGTGATCCAGTTATAATCTGTGGTAAACCACTTGTATTCCAGATTATTTTTAGTAATTTGGGTAATCTAAGTAATCCAATTGTAATCCTATGCAATCTCATTATTCTGGAGTGATTACTATATTTCTAATACGTGCCAAAACACGAATTTTACAGGAAAACGAAAAAACTGTCTAACTTTCACGCAAATAATTTTAAACAAAAAATTGGAAAAACGTTTCGAGGTACTGTTAGGTTTCATCGAAACATGAAACAAACATCCTTAAAAAAGCATCTTTCTCCGAGAAAACCTTTGTCAAAGATACAGCGTGTCCCCATAAACTCTGATTTTTATACATGAAAAGTTGCGTAACTGTTTTATTTTTCAATTAAAAATCAATTAGCTCTACCAAATTGCAAAAATAGCATTTTAGAAAGATAATCATGTGCGAGGAAACCCTGGTCAAAGATCGGTGCGCACCACGAAGCTTCAATATTAACACATAAAAAGTAACTTTTGCAGCAACCATTCCTTTCCAAGAATTCATAACTTTTGACAAACAAACTTTAAAAACCAGAATCGACACGTGCTCTAAAAATCAATGACGCCGCGGTGACACCACATAATGAAGCATGGCACATACGTCAGCAAGCATCCTGGCACTTACATCCGTATGACTGACTTTTTTCCCTAAATCTTCTTTCGGTGGAACTGGACCAAAATCTTCTACAAGGAACCGAGTTAAGGGGAAACAAGTATTTTAAGCCAATAAACCGATTTTCGGAAATTTGTCACTTGTCCGTATGCAGTGTGACCCTTCAATTAAATTCTGATATTAAATTTTTCTGATTACTGGTCAAATAATTTTCTGAAGAAACGAGAAAAAATATGCCACGGCCCGGATTTGAACCAGGAATGCCACTATTCACGAGTTGATCGTTAACCAGTTACGCCAGCGAGGCCACAGCATAATTTATTATTATTGGAACAGTAATTAACCAAATTTAACATCAGAATTTAATTAATTAATTACCCTGATAGACAAAATAACATCATTACTTTAAATTATTCCGGATTCGGTGATTTTATTCAGACTAAAATTAGCCACTAAAAATTCAAAAGCACAAATATGGACGTGCATCATCTTGCAGATACAGAAGAAACGAGAAAAAAAGTACGCTGTGGCCTGGGTGGCGTAATTGTTCAACGCTCCACTCTTGAATAGTGATGTTCCTGGTTTAAATCCGGACCCTGGCATATTTTTTCTCGCTTCTTCAGAAAATTATTTGACCATTAATCAGCAAAATTTAACATCAAAATTTAATTTACTTATAATACAGTTGATTTGGAGTACTTTATTGAAATATGGGGTAATCCGCTTTATATCTGGCGATTTCTCAGTATTTGGGAGTAGTCAATCCACTTCATACACGAGCTTATCTATTTGCAATCCAGAGTAATCCAGAACTAATCTGGAGAAATCCTCTTGTAATCTAGATATAATTGGTTCTAATCTGGAGTAATCCATTTTCAATTTTGATGATTTGGAGTAGCCCAATCTTATTTTAGCATAATCCAAATCTAATCTACAATCATCCACTTTACAATGCATGTAATTCGAAGTAATTTACTTGTAAACCATCTAATTGGGAGTACTTTACATAGGTGATCCAAGGATTTCTGACATATTTTGTTTATTTTTTAAAAATTAATTATATTAACTAAAAACTCCATTACTCCATTTTTGTTTAAAATTTGACATTTTTAGTTGAAAAAACAAATGTCTGGTATAGAATTAATTTTTTGATAGAAAAAACTGTACTGTTGAAAATTCATTTTTGTTTGCAAACTACGTTTTTTATCATGAAATCTTTGTTGAAAGTTCATTTTTCAGTTAGAATTTTCTCGAATTTAATGCAAAATGGTTTATAGATGAAATTTAGCTATTGTGTTAAAATCTCGTTTCATTTTTTGTAAAAAAATAACTATTTAAACTGAAAATTAACCTAGTCCTTTTTTGGTGAAAGTTTGTTGTTGTTGTTTCAAAAGACATGTATGTTATTCAAGTTTTGTTTTTCTGACAGAAAATTAACATTCTTGCTTAAAAATTCATCGTTTTGGTGAATATTTATGCATTTTGTTGAAAATTCGTCATTTTTGGTAGAAAATGATTCTATTTGCTTGAAAATTCACCTTTTTGGTGGCAATTTTTTCTTTGTTTGAAAATTTTTTTTCACTTGAAATTTAATTTATTCACCTGGGTTCCATTTTTTCATTGCAAATTTATCCTTATTAAAGGAAAATTTAACTACTTGATTAAAATTTCAACAAATTTGTTAAAACTTCCTTCTTTTTATTTGGAGTTGTATTATTTTCGTTAAAAGTTTTAACATTTTTTGTTGACAAATCGCGTTTTTGATTTAAAATTGATTTTTAACTGAAAACGTAATCATTCCAGTTAAAAATTTGCTCGAATTAAGTTAAAGCTCATCTCTTTGGTTGAAAATTTAACTGGTTACTTGTAGATTTGTCTTTTTTGGTAGAAAATTAATCTTTTTATTTGAAAATGTAACTAGCATGTTAAAAGCTCACCTATTTGGTTGAAAATGCAACAACTCCATTTAAAAGTATTTCGTTTTGGTTGAAAATTCGCGAGAGTCTATAGTTTGAACGTAGTAATCCACCATAATTTTATGTAGTACAGAGAAATCCTATGCAGCCCAAAGTAATCATAGGTAATCCGGAGTGATTCTGTATATAAAAGTAATTCAGAGTAAACCGTTATAATCTAGACTAATCTATTTCCCCTGGATCGCATTTTTACCAGTTGTTTCCCCCTCGGACTACGATATCCGTGCCGAACATTTTTGATGCGGACTTCTATCGATTGTTTTTCGAGAAAAATAAACCCAAAACTTCAAAGTCGATATCTCGAATAGGTTTTGAAATATCAATGTGTTGACTGTTTTTATTCGTTGATTTTGAAAGGGGATTTTTTACGATAAGAACTATTCCAACACATTTCAATCGATACCTCAATTAGATCTTGTAATATTTTTATATATATTAAATGTATAATTAACTTTAAAACAAATATAAGTTATAAAAATTATTTCTTCTGTTCTGCCCTGACGGTCGACTAAGTTATACGTATGTACGGACTTTTAAAATTATACTAAAAATTAAAAATCGAAAATTTATATTCGTTTATAAACGCTGCAAACTTCAGTTAGGTGTCGGTTCTGTCATGGAGGTAAACTCACTTACCTTACGTTCATTCTGTTTGCTCATATATCAACAGTGTATGACAGATGATTTACTGCCTACTAAGCAACAGGATATAAAAAGGGGTGGAATCCAGGAAAGGGAAAAGGGTGTGGTTGGGAGTGGGTGTCACTAAAATCACTCTCCCCCAAGGAAGGGGTATACCAAGAGGGTGCAGGTCTTCGAAATAATTTTATTCTACAAATATCGATATAAAGAGAAATATATTTAATACGCAATTTTTTATATTAAATTGGTATGAAAATTAAAAATATTATTGAATTGTGTTTTAATGTAACTAAATATAACGCATAACGGGTCTAGTAATACTTTTACTCGAAGAAACTGTACGTTTTAATTGAAAACAGCTAAAATGTTCATTTTTTATAATAAATATTCATCAAACTAATAAATGTTGGTCAATGCTGATTTAATTTAACTGAACACTGTGTAACACCCACGTGACACCAACTTGAATAAGTGTTTTACCGCTTTCAATTCGGATTAAAATTATATATTAAAAAAATGTTTTATGTATATGAAACTCGAAACAACCCTATTCTCGACGAAAAATGTAACAGTTGATATTTCAACAAAAAAATATTTTCATTTTAAATCAGAAACAGTTCAATTCAACCGATAAAGATGGTTTTTGTGCACAAAATAGTTGAGTCGCCAACCAAAACAAATTCGATTTTAACTAAACTATTACATTTTTATCAAATTGATCAATTTTCAAAACAGAAGCTCAACTCCAGAAGCCAGCTGAATTTCCAACAAAAAAATATTGAGTTTCAACAAACAATTTATTTTCAACTATATAGTAAAATTTTCTACAAAAGTAAATGAACAGTTGAATTTTAAACTAAAGACAATCAATTTTCAACCTAAAATAGGATAGTTAAATTTACAGTTAAGACCATTGATGCTCAACCAATTTTTTTTTAGCAAAATAGTTAAATTTTTATCAAAAAATATGGATCATCAACTAATAAAATGAACTTCAAACAAATTAGCCTAATTTTCAAACAATCAGGTTAATTTCCAAGTGAGAAGATTAATTTTCAATTAAAAAATTCAAATTTACAACAAAATATATCAATTTTCTACCAAATGGTAGAATTTTTAACTGAAAATCATCCGTTTTCAACCAATAATTTAATAGTTCAATATTCAGTATAAAAAATAATTCTAAATTAAAAATAATTACTTAAAATTTCAAACAATAAAATAAATGTTTATCAAAGGAGTTTAACCAAATAATTGAATTTTCTACAAAAAATATGAATTCTTAATGAAAAATTTAATAGTTGAATTTCAAACTAAAAACGATTAAGTCTCAACCAAGAATATAATAGTTCAGCTTTCAGTGAAAAAAATTAATATTAAACCAAAAAGAAAAGAAAGAATTATTTTCAACAAAAAAGAATTAGCTTTTAACCAAATCTAGTTGAATTTTCTTATTGAATTCTATATTCATTAAGTTCGCACTTAAACGAAAAAAAAATGAGAAAAGGGAGAGAAGGGTGAATTTTCTCATAAACAGGAAAAAGTAGGAATTCTATCAAAATAGATACAGAAAGGTGAATGGGGAAAATAAATTGTCCGAATTCTTTATTTAAATGCTTTACTTCTAAAATAAAATCACCAATTTTATTTCTTTCAGGTGTTTAAAACCATTGTTCTTCACTTTTATATTTTCTATTTGTGACGTCAAATTCTATGTCATCCCTCCCCTATCCTTCCACCTTTCTACAGTTTTCTTAAAAATAATCTTTCTCAATGTTATTAACATGAAACAAAAATACTAATATGAAGGGAAAAAAGATAGAAAGAGACCAGATTACAAAATTGCCTAAGCTTTCTTCTCCATAAATAAGAGTTTTAATTTCCATCCGATAGTAAGAAGACTGAACTCATCTTAAAGTTCACCGACTTTAATGTGGTAGTTCGAATCTTATTTCCTTACGGCCAGAAATCGAAATAATGATGAAAAAATAGTATATTACATACCTAGACCAGTAAAATACGAAATGTCTCAGATCACATGCAAGTTTCGGCCGAGGCGAAGGCGAGGTTGATAAACATGCGATCTGCGACATTTCATATTTTACTGGCCGAGGTGTGTATACTATTTTTTTTGCTCGACAGCGCCGGAAGGCGGCAACTTCGTTTCGCGCAGAGGCCGGGAAGTCGCGCTTTCCGGCTGGAGGGCAAAAAAATATTTTTGTTTAGTAAAAAATTAATAAAAGACACAAGCTGAAACTTTCTTCAGGAAATATAACGATTCCTAAGACAGCAATCAGTTTTTGAAAAAAAAACTTTTTATGTGAAAGATCAATTTTGGATTGAGATATATATTTCAGATAAAAATCTATTTTTTGTAAGATTTTTAATTTTTTAATTTTTCAGTATCATAAAATAAATATTAACAAATTATTCTTTTCGTATTGACTCTCTTTTACCAACACGTTAAGTATCTCTACTTAATTTAACACTTTCCTCTCGACTCTGCTTTGTGTACACACCTGAATGATTATTTTTCTATAAAAAAATTTTTAGACCAATTTTGAAATTTCTGTTTCCGTCTATTAAAATGAAATTCTGTGCAAAGTATATATAGCTTATTTGAGAAATGGGAATTCCAGTACATTTTCCAGTCTATATTCTCAATGCTGAAACTTTGAAACAGCATCTAGCATCTATGGCGGAGATTGTTAAACTACTGAAGTAATTCACAGAGAGCAGTTGCACACTGACACGCTAGCGCCTGCAAATTTTCTGAGAACGGTTCAATAATATATGCTAGAGAACGCCTCCATGTTTCTAATTTAGTTTGAGTTACAAACTTACTAACAATAAGTTAGAATAGTGAATTAGAGGAATTAAAAAAAATTATTTTAAATTCTAAGCGTAAGAAAAATACAAACGTTAAAATATCCAAATAAGTCGGAGGATCTTGAAAACAAAAAGTTAAAAATTGATAAATTTTACAAAAGAGATAAAATTTAATACCAAAAAGATAAATTTTTAACTAAGAAAGATTTTTTAGCAATCTATTTGTACAAATCTACAAAAAGTTACCATTTTATCCCGAAAACATGAACTTACAACATAAATGTTAATTATCAATAAAATAGCTTTATTATAGCTGTAATAAAAAGTTTAAATTCAATAATGAAAATCAGTGAATAATATCTTGTATTTAAATTTCAAAAAACTTTATCAATTATAATAAATCATTATGTGAATTATTAGTCAGATTTAAAAATAAAATCTAGAACTGCTCAAGTGCTCTTCTGTTTCCGGTTTTCACATTTTCAACATATTTTTAAATATTGTATATCTTTATTGTATTTTCAAACATCGTATATTTAAAGAGAAGAGAGGAAAAGTGGAAATATTTTCGAGAATAAGGGAAAAATGTGAATTATAAAATCGGTAGACTCAAGGGAATAAAAAAATGAATGTGATCCCTGTAAACTACTTCTAGCATACGCAAAATTTTGAACGCTACCCTGGATTTTTAAAATAAATAAAAAAATCGGCTCACCCCACTGTGTATCGTTCTAAATTTTTATAGCATTAAAAGTTGCCAAACAAAATTTTTAAGATCACTTTTTAGCGATAGATATTTATCCCCTTTTGTATTTCAATACTTTTAAGCCCTAGAGAATAAAATTCGAAGTAGTATCATTTCGCATTGTTGTCACGATGAGACTGAAGACCAACAGTAATAAGTAAACTTTCTATACTTTTCTGTCTTTCTACCTTGGTCTCTCAGCAGTGGTCAAAATCGATTTTTCCTGGGGCTATTCACCCTTGGGGAATCCACACGTGCAGTCTCCCTTGTTAAGGCCACATTTTTCTCTAAAGTGGATTTTTTACTTACATTTTTTGCATTACACTATCCTTCAAAAGACCTGACTGCTTTGTGTTCTGCAAACAAGTTCTCACACAAAACTGAGAAAATTAAGGAGTACTTTTATTGTTCCAGCATTTCTATTACTGAACACGCTCACATGGTAAAAATCGATTTTACTACGGCTGTTCACCCCTGCAGAACCTGCAGGTGCAATATCCGAGGGTAATGATCGATAAACACAACACAAACCCTTAGCGACATTTCAGTACTATTCTTACTATTATCCAAATAATGCTCACAAGAATTCCAACATATTACTATGGGGTCGTACAAAAGTTACTAAAATTATGTGAATAAATAAATTCTAATTCTAATTATAAAAGTTTTTTTTAATTTTTCAACCACGTATCCCCGTTGTAAGGATTCGTACGCTTTGACCCCCCCCCCCTTTCTTAGGTAATTTTTTTCGATCTTAATTTTTTCTTGAATTTAATTACGGCTTATCAAAAAATAAAGCAAGAATATTTGAGGGTTGAACTTTCAACCAAGTAGTTTATTTAAAAAAAAATTGTAATTGAAAATAAAGTTGGATTGGACCAAAAAAAGACGAATTTTCTAGGAAATAGTTGAATCCTCTAACAAAGCAGATTCTTTTTTAATTAAATAGTAACACTTTTAAATGAAATACATTAAATTTCTATTAAAAGAGGTAAATCTTCAAATCTAAGAGACGAATTTTAAACAAAGAAAAAATTTCAGTCAATAAGAAAAAAAATTTTATCCAGACTATGAGATTTTTAAGTTAAACATACGACTCTTCAAAAACAATTAAATTTTCAATCAAATAATTTAATAATTAATTTAAACAATTAGATACATTATTAACCAAGAAGTTTGATTTTCTAACGAAATAGACGAATTTTCAATAAATTATTTACATTTTGTACCAAGCTGCTTAATACTCTAGTAAAAAAGACGAATTTTCTACAGAACAATTGAATTTTCAACTACATTATTTAATTTAAAAACGAAAAAAATTCCAAACAAAAAGTGTAATTTTCAAATGTAAAAGACGAATTTTTAACAAAAGGCATACATTTTGAACGAAATAGTTAATTTTTCCATAAATAAGTTTAATAATCTACTAAAAACAACGATTTTTCAACAAGAGTGGATTTTTAACCAAAAAGACAGATTTTTCAGCTAATAGGGAAAAAATGAATGCAATATATTGAATTTTCAAGTCAAAAAAGAAAGAGCTTTAAACAAAGTATTTGAATTGTCATCCAAATAATTTAATTTTCAACTAAAAAAGACGATTATTAAAGAAATTATATGCGTCAATTTTGATATAAATAGTTGAATTTTCAACCCCAAATATTTATTTTTTACTTAAAAAAAGACGAAATTTCAACGTGTTACATAAATTTGTTAATTTTCTACAAAAAAGTTGAAGTTTTAACGCAAAAATATGAATTAAAAAAAAGTTAATTCTTAACAAAGTCGTGAAATTGCAAAATTAAAAAATTAAAGAATATTTTAAATATTTCAAGGACCTTGTGTTTTTGAAACGCTTCTAATAATCAGAGAAGAAAATCGAAGATTTATTTTAATTGTATTGGCTAACTTCCGAATCTCAAATTTGAAAAGTCCAAACAGTTGATAGATTTCTTGACCCAGCGTTACGAAGTGAGAGTATTTTAAAGAATCAACGTGTACAGATTTTAGAATTAAAAATAATAGAGACATCATAAAAATTAATTTCTTTATAGTCAAAGTGACTATATATTTTGTTAAAATTGAAAAACAGATGAAGATTGTATTGCAACCATCCTGTTGTCGATCAGAAAAGTAATAGGTGATATTTCAAACAAAGAGGATTTTAATTTAAAATAAAAAACCGTTGAATTTAATCCGAAAAGTCGAATTTTCCATCAAATACTCGAATCATCAACGAAAACTGATTCTTACAAATCTTATCAGTTCTCCATACCAGTGACGCACGGTCCCGCCTTGGATTCGGCGTTTTTTCCATGTTGCAAATTTTCATAATCTATGAAATCGGCTAAATTCCTATTTCTAATATTCGTGAAGGAATCTTTAGAACGTATCATGTATTCATGTTCGGAGAAGGTACCCATGCCTCGTATACCCAAAGGATGTTTTTCTTGTTGTATATTTAGAAACCCATGAATATTTCAGAAGATATAATCCCTAGCTCAGCCTCACCCAGCTTTTCCGTAGTACCCAGAAATGGAACATGCGTAGGTGGTTGCTCATTGCATAGAACTCAAGGATGAAGGTCTAGTTGCTACTCATCGTTAGAGGATTGGCCTATTAAGTATACTTGACATTATCCCTCATAGGAGTTTGTCCAAGACAAGAACCTCCATTATCAGTACTAATGTACGTTCCTAGACTTCTATCCCGATTGAATGAACACCCTTTCATTTGTTGTTTATGATCCTGTCTGTCGATGCGATCGATCGAGTCCGTGTCCTGCAAGATAATATTCACCTCCTCTGTTAATGAATAAATCCTTTACTGGCCATCTGTTGCAACATTACAGAATATCTTCGTCCTTGCGAAGCTCATCATGTGAGGCTGTTAGATCGATGGACGTATTAAGATGATATAAGGCCTCCGCTACACCACTCTTCACTCTCTTTAACTGAACCAGTGCACTCTTCAATGGTTAAATCAGTGTTTAAGTTATCTCTAGTCAGCCAGTAAGTTACTCAACTAAAACAGCTTTACTGAATGTACCAGTGATGCCTAATGATAGGCTCAACTGGTGACATAGCGCTCCACGCGGTCAAGACAAACTTTGTTGTGTACTAGTCTTTGCGTTAGAAATATTTGGTACCTGGACAGAATAAGCAGGGGATATAATATCTTTTGCACAGGTAGGCGAAATATGTGACTGTCCGCGAAGAAAGGGACCTGAAGAGCGCTAGCTTCGGTTTTCAGAAAGAACGATTGAAGAGGCGCACTGACATTGGAAATCCATAAGAGGGCTTCACTTTACAATTTAATTACATTTTTAATTTCTTAGATATAGGAGTTGAGCGTGTATATATGAGCAGAAATTTTAGAAAGAGGTGGGAAGTAAGCTTATTAGGGAGTGTTGGTGGGAGAAGGAGATCAGACGTAGAAGTGGGAAGATGGAGGTGGATATGTAAAGGTATTTTAGTACGAATGGATTGCAGATGGATGAAGTGAGAAGGATGCACGAGGAGAAAGAAGAAAGAAAGGAAGGTATATGAGATGGTTAAAAATAATGGGATGGAGAGAGAAAGAGAGAGAGAAGGCAGAAGGGGAGGAGAGAATAAGGGAGTCAAGGTTTAACGGGAACTATGTGTGGATTGTGAAAGGGAGAGAACGCAATATTTGTGTGAGAAAGGAAAGAAAGGAAGTCTGTAACTTATAGCAAGGATGAGATGGGGAAACATGAAGGATTATAATAGGTTCTGGCTTTCTAGAGAAAAAAGGATGTGTGAATTTTTGGGGAAGGGGGATGTGAAAAGTGGAGCACTGGTTGACGGAATGTGAAGCGGTGGAAAGCAGTGGGATAAGCCTAGAGGTAATGTTGCATGAAATGGAGGACACTAGGACAATCGCATTGGTGAAGGGGGTGTTGGGTAAGATGAAGAAGAGACGGGAGGAGGAAGAGGAATCGAGAAGGAAAGATTTAAAGAGGGGAGGAAGAAGGTGCAAGAAAATTTTAAATATTGTAAATAGTAGATAAGTATTACGTATTAGCAGCGGAGACAGCGGTTAGCATTGCGATGCAAAGTGAGAAAGTAGGAACATGATACAAGTGTATCACTGGCAATTAGTGAGATTCCACTGGGTTGCTCCGTGGAATTCAATCACTGGACTAATCAATGAGGATCACTGGTTCACTGAATGTCAGTCATATACGTCGCCCGTCAGCTGGTTATGTATGTCACTTATCATTATTAACTTTTGTGTTATCCATTGCATTTTCTTTCGAAAACAGCACTTTACTTTCAAAACAATAAGTGAGAACTGGGCTACAGTATAATGGGAGACCGTCCGCGAAGACAGAGACTTAATGCGGAAAAAATCGATGTTTAGTTTTTTACACCACTTAATAGATTTTATTTGCTCTTTCATTACAAAGAAATAAGTGTCATACATAACCAGCTGACGGGCAACGTATATGATTGACACTCAATGAACCAGTGAACCTCTTTGATTAGTCCAGTGATTGAATTCCACGGAGCAATCCAGTGGAATCTCACTAATTGCCAGTGATCACTTGTATCATGTCCCTACTTTCTCACTTTGCATCGCAATGATAACCGCTGTCTCCGCGGCTAATACGTAATACTTATCTACTATTTACAATATTTACAATTTTCTTGCACCTACTTCCTCCCCTGTTTACAATCTTTCCTTCTCGATTCCTCTTCCTCCTCCCTTCTCTTCTTCATCTTACCCAACACCCCCTTCACCCATGCTATTGCCCTATTGTCCTCGATTTCATGCAACAATACCTCTAGGCTTATCCCACTCCTTTCCACCGCTTCACATTCCGTCAACCAGTGCTCCACTTTTCCATCCCCCTTCCCCAAAAATTCACACATCCTCTTTTCTCTAGAAAGCCAGAACCTATTATAATCCTTCATGTTTCCCCATCTCATCCTTGCTATAAGTTACAGACTTCCTTTCTTTCCTTTCTCACACAAATATTGCGTTCTCTCCCTTTCACAATCCACACACAGTTCCCGTTAAACCTTGTCTCCCTTATTCTCTCCTCCCCTTCTGCCTTCTCTCTCTCTCTTTCTATCTCCATCCCATTATTTTTAACCATCTCATATACCTTCCTTTCTTTCTTCCTTCCTCGTGCATCCTTCTCACTTCATCCATCTGCAATCCATTCGTACTAAAATACCTTTACATATCCACCTCCATCTTCCCACCCCTACGTCTGATCTCCTTCTCCCACCAACACTCCCTAACCTCTTTCGAACAACCTCTTTCCCAGCCCCCACACCTCCGAAACAAAAAGCCCAGGTAAACAAACTCTTTCACCGCCTATACCGCCTTTCCTTTCCACTTCCCCTCCCCTCCCTTTCACTTTCTTTTCTGAACACCATACCTTGGACTTTTCCGCATTTAACTCTAACCTATTTTCATCCAATTATTTTCGAAAACTTTTCCTTATCTCCTTTAAAGCCTCCTCGCTCTTTCCTAGAACCACTATGTCATCTGCATATGCGAGTGACCATATCCTGAATTCTCCCACCCTAAATTCTCCAACCACTCTGACCACTGGCTTACTTTCCGAATCTGCGATTCAACTTGCAAAAAGCGTTGGTCACTTATTTCGCATTTTTAAACATTAACAATTTGGCTAGTCTCAAAAGTTTGTGAATTTGTGAAATTCTCGGAATTAGATGTCATTTGGCAATTACTTTTTTTTGTATTGATCCAGATAAGTAGTGCTAGAACGTTTTGTGTTTCTGCTGACAAATCATGAGAAACAAAAAAAGTAAATTTCCTTAAAAGAATGGTTGAAAACAATGATAAATATGTTGTTGAATGGCAGTCCATGGTTTCACAATATTAATCTTTCATTCAGTGATTTATTATTAATGTTATCCAAGTTCTATTTATTCTATTTACTAATGTTATCTACGTCCAAAATTACCAGTCATCAAGAGTGTGTTTACTAATTTTATAAAAATATATAGAAAAAATATTATTATAAAAAAATTAATACAATTTTAATCTTAAAACGTGCAAAAACTTTTGTGACAGTGATAAAATGTTATCAAGTTGTGAAACCTTTAGAAATAGCAAGGACTTTATATTATTCAACTTATCAATAAGACGTTCTTTGCCTTTGTTCTTTGCCTTAGACATCTAATATTCTTGCAACCTACAACCTCAAATCGTGTAACAAAAATGAAAAAAAAATGATGGGTCAGAATTTTAATAAACTTTACACGCCTTATTTTATATTTAAAACTGAAATGAAATTTATGTGAGTGAGTGAGTGAGTGAGTGAGTGAGTGAGTGAGTGAGTGAGTGAGTGAGTGAGTGAGTGAGTGAGTGAGTGAGTGAGTGACTGAGTGAGTGAAATGAAAAAAGAGTAAACCAGGATATTAAAATGGTAGGATGGAAAATTTTGTAATGGGTTTGCTAGAAAGGGTAGAGATAAAAGTTATGAGAGGAGGCAAATATAAGAGAGAAATAGATGAGGAAGAGCACATAACAGGAGAATAAATAGTCAAGGTATTAGGAATAATGAAATATGGAAAGGCGACTGGTATATGGATGAGATTCTAAATCAATTCTAACATTCTATAAAGTATATGTTACTGTTTTGTTTGAGAAATTAAAGGAAGAAGTTGAGGAAAAAATATAGTGCCACCAAATCAGACAGAGTTTTGAAGAGAAATAGGGGATATGGACTAAATTCATGTTCTTAATTATCTGATAAATAAGTCAATTAAAAGAGAGAAAGGTGCAGTGATAGCAATATTCGTACACTTAAAGGCGGGGTTTGACTCCTTGGACTGAGTCCAGATAGAAAAAGCATGATGAAAAGGGGGATATGAGAGGACTTATTGAAGAGAGCATCTGAAATTTTCAGAGAGACAAGAAGCAGGGTAAAGGTAGGAGAGAAAGTAAGAGATAGTTTAAAGTGAGTAAAGGGAGTAAGGCAAAGATGTCCTCTGATCCCACTTTTATTTAATATATTAATCTCAGATTTAGAAAAAAAACGATGAGAAAGAGATGAGGAGGAGTTAATATGGAAGAGGAAATGATACGTACACTTGCATACGCGGATGATATAGTGTGAGGTTTATAAAATGAGGAAGAAGAAAAAGGAATGGACAGGGAGATGGAAGGGAGTAAGGTTAGAAGAAGAAAAAGAGTTTAAATATCTGGGATATACCTTGCAAACAAATGGAGATCATGCAGCTCATATAAGAGAAAGGATAAATAAAGGAAGCAGGGATAATGAAAAAAATATGGAGAACAAGAAAAAGAAGGTTAAAAAACTGGGGAAGGAGAATGTGACTATTTGATACGCTGGTATGGCCGATATTACGTTATGGAGTTGAGATATAGGAATGGAAAAAAAGAAAAGAGATTGAGAGTTCATAAGAAAGGTATAGAAGGTGGACGCTAGGGCTAGACTGGTGGACGCATGGATATATGGTAAAAAGAGAAGCGCAAAGGGATAGTTTAAGTACTAGAGCGGGTCAGAGGGCATGGCAATTTGAAACGAAGTAATGAATGGGAAAGGAAGGGGTGTTAGCGAAAAAGTGTTTAAAGGAGGTAAAAGAAAGGAGAAGGGGGGCGGTAGAACTAAAAAGATGGAAAGGAGAAAAAAAGGGGGATATTTTTAGTGCTCGAGACATACGAGAGGGGAATGGAGTAAACTATTAAGAATTGAAGGGAAGGGACAGGGAAATACAATGAATGGAAAGATGGAGAATGATTGAAGAATTAAAATATAATAAATGGTATAAGATGATACTCGTAAAAAAGGAAGGAGTACCGAAGTATTTATAAAGGGAATGGACAGAGAAGATGGACTCGAATATCAAAGTTTAGATTGGGAAATGAGGTAAGGGTGGGGGGATGCACTATGAAAATAAAGATAAAAGAAAGTGCAAAGTATGCGAACGGGAAAACGAAACACGAAAGCGTGTAGGACAAGGATGTAGGAGAGGAATAGAAGATAAGTGAGGCTGACAAGAGAATGTGGTGAAGATTTCTGGGGTGGGGGTCGATGAAACATTTGGAGGGGGCTTGAGGGGCCAATTAGAAATAATGAAAGACTGGATGCGGAAAAATGGCAAAATGATAAAAAAATAGAAGAGATGTAAAATTGAAGGAAAAAATTAATTAAAGTCGCCTAGATTTGAAGCGTAAAAATCTGCAAGTAGTATACTCTGGCGAGCGTAAAATTGCGCTATATTAATATAGAAGTAAGGATCTTGATATAATAATTGATGTAAATTTGAGGACACACTATGAATAAAGAAGAACTAAAGAAAATGAATCAACAAAAAGTGTAATACAGTGAACCCCGGAGTTAGTGCCAGTTTTGGGGCTGATGATGGACATGTATCAGTGGACTCCAAACTATTTTGTCTCTCTCCTGTTTCTCTCTCAATTCTCGGCAGAACTAGCAATAATTTGCAATCAAACAATTTCACTTTTAATTAAAAAGATAAAATTTCTATGATAAGAGATACATTTTTAAAGCAAAAATACTAGTTTTTAACAAAACAAAATACTTATATTTTTTTACTAGTACAAATTAATTAAATTTTAAAGCAAAAAAAGTTAGATCTGAACCAAAAATAGCATAGTAGAATATTCAATAAAAAAGAATAAACTTGATAAAATAAATAGTTGGATTTTTTCACTTGAGCTTTATTCATTCATATTGCATTTTACTAAAAAACTAAAAACGAGAAAAAAGGAAAGGTTCTTGTTAACAGGAGAAAAAAAGGAATTCTTTTTAAAAAGAGGTGGGAAAGATTGGGAATTGGAGAAAGAGTGTGAAGCCGGTTATTTTCTTTATAATCATACAATTTCAGTTGCAAAGTGAAGAACTATTCGTTTTTTTCAAATACAATTCACATGTACAGATTCAATGAAACATTTAAAGCGCAGTGATGAAAGTTAAGTATTTCCTTTTAAATGCAGTTGCGAAACTTTTATTTCCCCCGAAGAATAAAAAAGAGATAAAATTTTTTTGTGTTGATCTTTTTACCTTTTAGCTGAAGTCAAGTAAAGCGTGAAATCACAGGAAAAACGGTAAAAGCATTAATAAAAAAGTTAAGTTTTCAAGCAAAGTGGAATTTTATAAAAAAATTTCAGCCAAAAAAAGAAACGATTTTACTTGTTTAAAAAACTTATTTTCAACGGCAGAGAAACGAATTTGCAACCAGTTGAATTGAACTAGAAAAGACGAATTTTTTAAGAAAATAGTCGAGATCAACCCAAAATGAAATAATTACATTTTCATATAAGAAATCAATTTTAAAAAAAGCATTCTCAACAGGACAGTTACATTTTTCAAATACACTACAACTCGGATGTAACGGCCCCATATATTTCCCTTTCGAGAATTGACACTGCGCCACGGGTAGGAGTAAAAGGAGTTGCACCATATCCGGTTTGTTCCTTATCGCCTTCAACCTCAAAAACAAATAGTTAAATTTTCTATCCAAATTTCAAAGTTGCAAGCCTAAAGGACAAATTTACTACGAAACTGCTAAATTTTCAACAAAAAAGTTAATATACGACCAAATAGTTGAATTTTCATCAAAATAGTTACATCTTCAACCAAGTTAGAATAATTTTCATTCAAGCAGTTTTATTTTTAACAAAAAGAATGATGTTGCAACCAAGAAAATTAATTTTCTACTATAAAAACAACCAATTTTCAACCAAAAACCTGAGTTTTCTACTAAATACTTTAAATTTCAACTAAAAAATCTGCCCGCTTCGTGGGGACATTCTCATCGCGCGCTCCGCGCGCGGCTCGCTTCGCTCGCAGGTTTGAGCGCGCCTACGGCGCGCGACGGTTGAATCTCGCGCTTCGCGCTCGAATATTTATTCTTTGCATTTGGAATGCTTGAAAAAAACTTTATCAAAAAGATCTCTTTTAGATGGAAGTATTTATATGCGTCTTCATATTCTGAATTGTCTACTTAATTAAGTATAGTCAAAGATTAAGTTTCTCAAAGCTCTGTAGACTTTGAGGTGCACATTCTCATCGTGACACTCGCGCTGCGCGTTCGATTTCCGACAGGCATTTGTAAATAGGTTTTGTTGGATTTTTTCTCGTAACTTTCGTCGTTTTTCCACACATTTTTTTATGTTACTCTTTTCAACGTTATTTTTCACGAATAAAACAAAAAGTACGCGTCCTATTAAGAAGTGATTCTTAACGAAATTGTTTTTTTTTTTTTTTTTTTTTTTTTTTTTTGGATAACCATTTTTGTTAACTCATCTTTTTTTGTATCCTACATAGTTTGTCCACAAAATGGAATTTTTTATTTTCCATTATTTTTTGTGCAATCAAAATATGAATTTTCAATTTTTGAAGAGAATCCAAAAATTGGTTATGATAATCTTTTAGGGCTTTCAAAAAGAAAAAAGTGGTCTCAAAAATTTTCAAAATGCGCTCACTTTTTGAATTTTCATAAAAAATGGCTGGTTAACGAACTCGTCCTTTCTTTTTGGACCTGATTTTCTGATTCAGGGGGTCTCGAAACGTGGAGATCCGTTGAAAAAGTGTGATGTCAAATTTCCGACAATTCTAATACTTTCTCAATCATAAATGATGAGAATGTAAAAGATCAGTTTTCAATCGATATTGGAACTGATAAATTTTCAGTTCAATTTCTTTTCTAATTACAGCGATTTGAATTCAACTAAAACATACGAATTCTTAACAAAATAATTGTATAAATACTCGAATGAATCACGTTAACTTGCAACCAAGCAGTTGGATTTTTAACAAAAAGGGATGACTTTGCGACCAAGAAGATTAATTTTCTACAACAAAAAAAAAACAATTTTACTGAAAATAATAAGTTTTCAATCAAACACGGATCTGATAAATTTTCAGTTTAAGAAACAAATTTTGAAACACAACAAAAGAAGAGTTTTCAACCAGATAAATCGAACTAAAATATACAAATTTTTTATAACTTAGTTAAGTCATCGACTAAAATGATGAATTTTCGACACAAAAGATTAATTTTCTAGTTAAAGAGAAGAATTTTCAAAAAAATAGATAAGTTTTTATGTTAAATTATAACCAGATGGAGGGGTGAGTCAAGAGTACTGAAAATAGCGTAATTCTGTACATTAGATGGTATGACACTTCGAACATCTACCTTTAAACTCGACAGTCAAAAGATCAGTCTAACTCGGGAGATGTTTTTCTGCAGTTTTCCCCTTGCTGGGCCAAACATCCAGGTAAATGCGAGTAGTTCTAATAAAATCTGATACAGTGGAGGGTTATCACTGGTGGTGTTTTAATTCATACAATGATTCTAAGCCCATCTTAGTAATGAACAAGCCTAAATTGTAATATTAATTTGATAATGACCCAGCATTTCTTCCTAAATTTATTTTTACCCTTTGTTTTTCCTGTAATCGGGCTTGTTGGGGATGTTTCTGTAACCCTCTTTCCACTGTTTTGATACTAATCCGCATCTGAAATTTAAGCTTATACCAAACTCGTATTGACTTGTTATGAACTATTGTGCAAACCTCACTAGATTAACGCAATTATACAAACGAGACGCATATCTCTGACTGTCACTCCATCGTCCTTAATCCCTGTTTGCATAGACAATTTTATCACCATTTAGCTTTTACTCTGTTCATATATACTCCAGAAAAAAGATATAACTATATATATTAGGGTGAGCAGAAAATTAAAAATTCTGAAATTGCTACAAAATGAAGGAATAGCATATTGAGGTCCTAAAAAAGTACACCAGAACCGCGTTTTAGTTCCCCGCGGTACGGTGGTCGGAAATACTCGAAAAATTGCCCAAAATTCAAATAGTGAGCACACGTTTTTGAAACTCAATACCTTTATGTTATCTCGTAAAGGAATTTAAATTTGAAGTCAAAATGGTCAAAAACAAAATGGCGAACCAGCTTTGGCAAAACTGACGTTACGTTTGTGAACAGTAGTTGTCAATAGGGGGTTTTCAAAACAAAAATTCTCAAAACAAGGTCAAAATTGTAAAAAACAAAACGAGTTGTGGCTCCAACTTGTGCCTAATCACCATATGCGTACACCTGTCTAGAAAATGTGCTTAAAACGAAAGTAGCAGTTAGGAGCAGCAACATTATTTCAATCACTACCTCGTTGACATTTTATTTTGAAAGGAATCACAGCAGAGCAGAGCGGAGCTTTTTTTAAGATTATGTTTTTTAATACACTTTTGGTTTGCTAAAAATTTCTGACAAGAAAACTTTGAGATCACTACTATAATACCTCATGCATTAGTAAAATAGAACTTGCATTGAATTTTTATTATACGACCTTGCAGCAACTCTTTCCATATCTTGTTAATAAAATCGTCGAGCGTAGAATTTGACGTTTCGACGCATCTCGCGCAAGTATGAGAGCTGACCATCTATGAGGCCGGATCAACGCCCATGTGCGTAAGACAAAGCCTAATCCTTCTGGCATTTAGTGCCAAGATTAATTGCTTATAGAATACCGCATTTGATTTTAAGCACAAAAATATTGATTTTTTAAATTTTGGACAGCTTTTCCTGTGATTCAGACTATTTTTGTTATTATTAAATTGGAACCGATAGATATACAGCTTGGTTATCCGCAATCGAAAACATTTTATATAAATTTCTCGTTTGACCCCCCCCCCCCTCTCTCCAGTTTTTGTCAAATGTCCACGTTTTGAGACTCCCTAAATCCGAAAAACAGATTTTTACGAATGTGTCTGCATGTATGTCTGCCTGCACGTCTATCTGTTTCCATAATAACTTTTTAACCAAATTAATCTATTAGATTGGCCTTTGGTACACTCGTTAAGTGTCTTAAACTAAATGTCAAGTTCGTTAGTCAGCTATTTTGGCTAAAAATTCAAAAAGTGGGCACATTTTGAATATTTTAGAGACCCATTTTTTCAAAATTCAAAAATTCTGTGTACGGTTATTAATAGTATTCAAAAAGTCAAACAATGTATCCTTATGACTTTTCTCATAAAACTAAAAATTACCAGCATTTAACACAGTGGATTATCCAACAATTTCATTTGTTTATTTAACAATTTCACAGTATTTTGAAGATTCTCGAAAATTGTAGTAAAATGTTTAATAACAAATTTTTTTTAAAGAATACGCATTTTTTTAAACGGGACAATGGAACTACGTCTGTTTTAATACCAATGCAAGTTATGAATTATAATAATATACATTTATAGAAATGATATAAAATAGCAGGGATAAACTCGAGTGCGAAGCACGAGATACGTGATGAGAATGTGTTCGTTAAAGCCGAAGGAGCTTCAACAAAGAGAATTCACAATCAACAAATTACTGTTGTCGATACTTTAGCTTTAGTTTTAAAATATCTGTGCACAAAGATCGAACGCGTAGTGCGAGAAAGATACATGATCGAGCGCGAAGCGCGAGAATTAACTGTCGCTCGACCTAGGCGCGCTCCAACTTGCGAGCGAAGCGAGCCGCGCGCGATGATTTTTCTATTGTATTTCTCTACTAAAAAAGCTTAAGCATTCCCAGAAAAATGTTTAAACCAGCATTTATGATGAAAATTGCATGCTCGGAAAAATGTTTAAACCAGCATTAATAATGAAAATTTCATTAAATGTCAAAATCCGTATTTAAAAAATTCCAAAGGCAACCTAGCTGCACATCTACCGATTGCAAATTAATTCTAGTTTTAAGGGTGCAAATAAGCTACTTTTTGGGGTAGTAGCGATTTCGGATTCCAGACTTATTTTATTTTCGAACCGACCATAAAATATATTTTGTTTTACGAGCAGCTCAAAAACTACGCCACGCTGACAGTGGTTGGGGTGGAGGTCATCAGGTTTTTGGTCACGATTTGATCTGTATGGGGGGCGGGCGCACAATGTTATATTTAATGTCAATTTTATATTTTTGATTGAAAAGATTGACCCAAAAAACCCTATTTTTTTCGCCACTTTTCTCGACCTCGTAAATTTTGTTCCAAATTAGTTTAAGCAAAAGGTCATGATGATACTTTAAAGTAGAGGAAATATGAAAGTGAGCATAGGTTTTACTTCAGCCACATGACGAATGAAACTTAGTAATTGACATTGTGTTCGATATCTCACAAAATACTATCAGTATCATTTCTCGAACAAATTTTTTCATAGTTTTTGTAATTTTCCGCGCAAATAAATAATGTAAATGAGTATTATTAGTTATTTAAGAAAATATCTCCTATTTGTCACAATTAATTAATGCTCCAATAAAAGCGCAAAAAAAAATTTCAAAATCTAGTATCTGTAGATTTTTCAGTCTTTCCTTTCAGAACTATTGGCCTCTAGATTATAAAAAACTTTTAAAACAAATGTACAATATTTTTAGGTAAAATCTAATAGATGTTAAGAAATAGCTATACATAAGAAACGAATTGATGATGCCAACATTTTTTATAATTCTGAACCAGCAAAAAAAGCACAGGAACATTTGACTCTTTTGGGCATGATAGAGTTAGCTGATAAGTTTGACTGGTTGTATCTCTTTAAAAATAGCTATGCTCAACTTGAAATTTTTTCTATTTTCAAGTATCACGACAAGCTATTCTTTCAACCAATTTGACATCAAATTCATGAGGTCGAGAAAAGAGGCGAAATTTTGGGTCACTCTTTATCATTTATAGTAAAACAGAATTTTATTAGGTTTTTATTATCAATCACATTGCAGACTACTGAACCCCTTTTTAGGGATTTATAGCCTCGAAAAAAACCCGTATAGTTTTGGTCAACGTCCGTCCAACGTACTTTTTTCTAAGAAGAGTGATTGAGAACTGACATGAGTCGCGGTGAAGTGAGGAGAAATAAAGGGTTGGAGAGTAGGAAATGAGTGTGTTGAGCAAAGGAAGTGAGGGAAAATCAGAGAGAAATGATTATTTTTGTTCATTCTAAAACTATTTTTTTCACCTACCCTAATGAATAAGGATAGACTTTTTTAGTCCCTACTGCTGATAAAAAAGATATCTTGATACAGATGCTGTATATGAGAAAATAAGAAAAAAGGAACTCAGATTTGGATAAGTTTACCTGCATTATGATACCATTGTTTTAAAAAATGTATATTTTTATTTAATGCTAAATCTACTTTTCAATAATGAGGAAATAGAATTAAAATCAATTTTTTATTGATTGGTTACGCAATTGTCCTTAAGCTCTCTAATTATTTTTTAGAAGTAACAGTACATAGTTTTTGTCAATAATTGTACCAATTTCTAAATATGTTTCTATCACAAAAAGCTTTCACAAAAAGCTTTCACAAAAAATGTTCAAATACTCTAAACAATAATAAATACCTCATTATAGTGAAACCCTCCAGTCTCAAGAGAATATACTCACGAGGTGTAATATTTACTATTATACACTTTCAAGTAACCGGTACACCTGAGGTTTACGAGCACCTTCTTTTTTTTAATAACTAGAAGCGAGGGCATTTATCGATCTGAAATGCTATTCTGGTAAAGATTAGGTTGCCATTATAACAGGGATACTCAGAATGTAATATACCACTTTTCAATTAATTTTCATCAATTAAATAATGCTAATTTAGTTTGAGAACATGTGAATTCAATTTCAAGAAATATTGAATGAATACTTTTATTTTTATTTACTAGTTTATTTCTGTTAGAGTGTTAGGGTAGTTGGGTATTTGCCCATCTGTCGAACTTTTTTCCAATGAGGCGTAGTGAGGGTAAATAATGAGAGGGGAACTAGAGGAAGTGAGGGATAAGGAGGGGAGGGAAAATAGGGTGAATGGTGGTGGAGGAAGTAAGGGATACCAAGGAAGGAAAATTCGGTAAAATGAGGGGGAGTGAGTTTGAAGGAGTAGGGGAAATTGGGGGAGGTGAA